>NC_089537.1:1204109-1386609 GCF_963924715.1 Thunnus thynnus | reverse complement strand
GCACATTTTAAATCCAACTAACAGCCTTCAGAATAAGGTTTGAGGCGGTGCTGAATGTTTGTATCAGAGCTGCAGTTATTATTATTTCATTGTCTCTTCATCAGCAGATTATTTCTCACTTCATTGATTATTCGTGCCGTCTGTAAAATGTCAAAACCCAAAGATAATCTGTTCATCATCACACAGGAGCATGAAAACCAGAGAATATTCACATCTGAGGTGCTGGAACCAGTCAATTTTTAAAATTTTTTGCTCTTAACGAGTATTTGATGATCAAACTTTTCGACTAATTGATGAATCGTTGCAGCTCTGGGAGCTGATCACATTCAGGAAACAACAACAAGGCTTCACATCGAGCATAAAAACACAAGTCAAAAGACATAAAAATTAAAAAGTGTTAAATTTGGAAATAAAAAAGAATCTAAAAAGGGAATCAGACATAAAACAAGAGAATAAAAGTTACAGTGTGAAACATTAACCCTTAATGTGGTTTAATGAAATGAAAAGTCTTCAGCTGTTGTTGCAGCAGACCTGCAGTTTGTTCCAGATATGTGGAGCATAAAGACTGAACGCTGCTTCTCCAGGTTTAGTTCTGACTCTGGGGACAGAAAGCAGACCTGATCCAGACCGGATCCAGACCTGATCCAGACCACCTAAGAGGTCTGGATGGTTCATGATGTAGCAGCAGATCAGAAACCATTCAGTGCTTTATAAACCAACAGTAACATGTTAAAGTCAAGTCTTTGACAGACAGGAAGTCAAATGTAAAGATCTGAGAACTGGACTGATGTGGTCTCAGTGACTGGAGCAGCAGCGTCTGATCCACCTGTGAAGACGGCGTCACAGTAGTCGAGTCTAGTCCTTTAATCCTTGATCTGTTCTTCAGGTGACAGTAGTCTGACTCTGTAATTCAGGAGAGTTTAAAGCTGTTTGAAACTCGATATATTGACTTCTGGAATGTAAAGAAATTGTAAGTATATTTTTATTTTTGTGTTGTTGCCTCGATGTCGTTTCAATCTGTTTCTATTTCTTGAGGATTTATAATCAATGTTGCTACTAGAAATGTAACCATAACATCTCTGATAGCCAATCAGAGGGTCAGACAAAAACACACACACACACACACACACACACACACACACACACACACAGGCTGCCTGCTAACGTCTTATTGGCTGAGCTGAGGACAGGTGTGCTCTGGATAATAAATCAACTGAGGTCTCTAATTGGTCGGTTGCAGACCTGAGGGGCTCCCTAATTGGTCAGTTATAAATCATAACTGTCAACAAGTCTCGACTCTGAGAGGAGAAGCAGCGCGGCTGTTAAAATCAACACACACACACGTATGTGATCAACAGGTGTGTGTGTGTGTGTGTGTGTGTGTGTTACATGGGGGCGGTCAAACTGTCACCACTCGCCTATCTCACGTCCTCTTCAACCTCCACACACACACACACACACACACACACACACACACACACACACACTTCCTCTGGGCAAACATGCTGGACATGAATCATCGCGGCTGCAGAAAAATTATTTTACACCCTCGTAAACACAAACATTTTACACACACACACACACACACACACACACACACCACACACACACACACACACTGGTGTGCAGGTGTTAACGGGTGATGCAGAGCTGACACGGCGAACAAGCAGACACAACCTCGTCGTTCACGCAGCGTCGACAGCTGTCATCGCACTAATTTACAGTCAGTAAACGCAGCGGATCCAGCGGCTCGGCGGCCATGTTGGCGGTCTGAGAGCAGCAGCTGAGCGCGTTTCTGTTCGTCTCGGGAGAGTAAAGCGAGACAGTCGTAGTCCTGAAACCAGGAAACCAGCCGCCCAGAATCTGGAACGACCTGCCTGAGAAAGGTAGTACAAGTCTGGAGTTATTTTTAATATGTGTATGTCTGAGACATGACATCACTTCCTGTCTAGCTTCTCCTAACTCAACACAATCTCTCATTCTTTCATGAAGTTTACTTCCTGTATTCTCAGAGCGCTCGGTTCCACTACGGCAGCTGCTGTCAGACATTTGAAACTTTGTGATTTTTAACAAAGTTTAAACATTTTACTCAGTAAAAACTACAATTCCCATTAAAAGAACTACAAGTGCAGCAGCTGTAAAGACTTCTGTCCTGCTGTTATTAACAGACACGTCTGAACTCGCCGTCACCCGTCCGCTCACTCACGGACTCGTCTCCTCTGACGAGCTGAGATGTTTAGCCCACAAACCTCTAGGGCTTATGGGAAACGATGTTCGTTAGCATAAAAATCATACAACATACAATATTAGATGTTTTTTTTTCAGAAATCCTCATCTACACATGTGAAACGACCGGGCTGGATTGTTACTAATTACTGTAGTCTTAATGAGATTTTTAATGATGTTAATGATGTAATAATGTTTACTTTTCCACTGATGCTACAGACGTTGTAATTACACAGTTCAGCCACCAGTCAGCTGGGATCTCCTTCATCTGTCTTCATAATAATCTGCTGATTATTTCCCAGATTAATCGTTTTGTCTATGTTACTCTCATGTGTGATAAAGAAAAGCTTCATATGTTCACATCTGAGAAGCTGAGACCAGCAAACGTTTGCTCCAAAAAGGACTAAAATGATAATTAAAGTATTGAAATATTATTTTTCTGTTCATCATGGCTGATGATGCTCAACCTGAGATAGTCTGTTGGTGTTTATTATATTAGATGGTCCTTATTTAAACATATGAGTGCCGTTATGTTTAAAGGCTGAAGAATGTGTTTATTTAGTCATAAATGTGAATCTATGATTATTATTTTACATCGTGAGCTTCAACAGTTTGACTTTAATGAACAGTTGTCGGTTTGAACACCAGAGTGGCTCCTGAGCAAAGTGATGAACCCTCGAAACCATCGTTTGAGTGTTTCAGAGGAAGCTGAACTTCATGGCCGTGTTTGAACAAAGCATGTGTGTGTGTGTGTGTGTGTGTGTGTGTGTGTGTGTGTGTGTGTGTGTGCGTGTGTGTGTAGAGGTGTATGTATGTTCGGTGAGTCACCCCGGGGAGTGCTGAAGTGTGTGTTGAAGAGCCTTACATAAATATAAGGGTGGTAACATTTGTTTACATAACATTAGTTGAATATGGAAACCTTCCTATACGTGCGGCTCAGCGGAGAGTGTGTGTGTGTGTGTGTGTGTGTGTGTGTGTGTGTGTGTGTGTGTGTGTGTGTGTTGTTGTCATGGCGGTGCGGTCGTGTTTGTGAAGGCGTTGGAGAAGCTCAGCTCAGCTCTTGTTGTGCAGGCTCATTATATCTGAGGCTCTCAGAGATGAACTGTTCAAACAGGAGGGTCAGCTTTGTTTGGTGTCAGCACACACACACACACACACACACACACACACACACACACACATAAATACACCTGCTGGGGATACAACGAAAACACACAAAATACCCCTAAAAACACCAAACAAAGACAAACAGATTTTTGCAGTCGTGCGTCATCAGTTCGTGGATGCATCTTACATTTACACACAAAAAAATACGGATTGTACCTTTAAAAGAGGAACAGCTGAAATGAAATGTAATGTTTTTTTGTCTCCTACAGCAACATATCTGCTCTGTGAATCACCTCCTGTGTTCTCCTTTGAGAGAAATTTATATGTTGAATTATTTGGGTTCACGATGGCGGCGCCTAGTTTTACAATATTTCAGTGAAGTGAAGTGCTGTTCCCTCATCTGTTTATGTAGCTGGAGTCTTTATTTCCACACAGTAAATCAAATCTTCGCATAAAGTGATGACGTGTTGTTCTCTCATCAGCAGAGCAGACGGGTCACACTGAGCCTGATTGCATCCTGCTCCTCAGACTCTCAACAACAACCCGCATTAGCTTCCTGCTAACGTCTCCTTCTTATCTATAAACTTACAGACATGAAAACACGTCTCGTCAGACTACTGACAGTGAGTCGGTCTCCGGAGACTAGTTCATATAACAACCTCTTGACTTTGTGCTACATTGTACATTCCTCAGAGAACTTCAGTACAAAGTCCAGACGTGTAGCACAACAAGCTAGTTCCTGCACATGCTCAGTGGCGTCTGTCTTACACAGAACTACTCTCTGGAGACTGAAAACATGATGCTGTTATTAGTCTTTGGAGCCGTTTCTAAACAAACTTACGTGATCAAACTCTTCATGATGAAGGAACATGTGAACCAGTGCAGCGCTGTGACTCACTGACGTGTTTTTAAGTTTCTGGACGACAACGGAGGAATCAGATCTATCAGGCTTTGATACACACACAATACTTGTTAGTAGATCAGTTTAATGTTGGTTTGGATCCAAACATGACAAGAAGAAAAATGTATATAATCAACTGGCCTTGCCCTTTAAAAATCTACAGGTTATTTAGTTAAAAATGATGCAACAAAGTGAACATTTTTCCAAAATAAAAGCCTTTTTAAACTACCGGTGTGTCTCATAATAAATGCAAAATCCAAGGTACTTCAACATTTGAGCAATAAATCTAATACGATTATTCCATCACTTAAAACTCCTCCTCATCGAATGACCAGACAAATATGAAATTATTACAGTTTTTTAAATCAAATCCTTCCTGCAGACACAAACACAACAGTTCAGAGGAAAAATACAGAAAATCACAAGAAAAGCCAAAACATAAACCTACTAAACTCATCTGTAGTTCAGTTTTCAACAGGTTAAGACATAAAGCACTGTGCACAAGTTTTAGGCACCCGAGATGTTTAGATTCTTATCCATTATGCAAAACCATCAGGGAGGCGTCTGATTGGTCCCAAATGTATTCATGACGTGACGATGAGCCCGAGCTTACAGCTAAAGTCATGAAGAACTATTATCAGCAACAAGAAGAATGATGAGTCCTGATGGTCTCTGATCTCAACATCAGGGAGTCAATCTGATTAACATGAAGAAGCACCTGAGATGTTAAATAATAATAATAAATCCACAGAAGAAGATTCTTTCTCCAGGATCATCACAACAACCTGCGAGTTACCATGAAAAACTGTATTCAAGTGTTTTAAAGGCAAAGCTGCTCACAGCAAATATTGATTTACTTTCTGCTGTTTACTCAACTTTGTAAGAAGATAATTGATAAATCATGCATGGTAATATTTTTGTAATTATTCTCACTTTACTTTTAGTGCCTAAAACTTTTACACAGCACTGTGTATGAAATTATTACAGTGTTTTCTGACTGGTTCTCTGCAGAGTTCAACACTGAGTCCTCATATTGAACTTTATCTTCTTCCTGCAGACACAAACACAAAAAAGCCAAAACATGAACCTACTAAACTAATCTTTTGTGACGACAAACCGGCGAGACGTTTGTTTTATATCTCTCTCTTTATTCCTCCACTTCTTTCCCATCGTTTTCTTTCCAGACCTTCTCTGTGAACTCTCTCTCTCTCTCTCTCTCTCTCTTTTTGTTTCCTGTGTTTTCTGTTTTCCCGATGAATATTTTCTCTCTCAGATTTTCTCATTCATCCCTTTTTTCAACTCTCTGACGCCACTTCCTAATGACAGCGCCTCTGGCAGTGTGTGTGTGTGTGTGTGTGTGTGTGTGTGTGTGTGTGTGATCTGGATGAGGCCTTTTGTCTGTGGCGGCTGTCAGTTCCGATGTATTTCCCAGACCTGAAACACACACACAGGTCAGCCAAAGACAGAAGTGACTCAGCTCTCCCGGTGGACCTGCACACTTCCATTACTGGGTTTCTCTCATTCATAACTCTGTATGTTTTATTCCTTCTCTCTCACTCTCTCATTCTATTTTCTTCTCCCCAAAAAAAGTTCTCATGAGCTTTAAAGGAGCAGTTCAACATTTACAGGTTTTGTTTCTGATTTGGTTGCTAACAGGCAGCACACGGCCGTCTGTGAAGTTACATCACAGTTGAATAGTTAATAGTGTAAAAGTACAACTGACACACTAGTGAGATGAGACCCACAGTGAGGTTAAACCTGCGGGTTGAGCTGAAAGAGGTTTATTTCAGTTAATTAAGACCGGTGGTGAGTTCGGGGTCTGTTGGGAAAAAAGGAGGTTTTGTTTTGCTTATGGCTTCAGAGACCTCGGCGCCGATTTACAGATTGTATACACATGGAGAAATACTTGAGTTTCTGCTTATTAAGTCTTGAATTACCACCACTGAAGTATGCATGTGTTTTATTTTTATTGGTTTTAACAAGTGGGTTTTATTTCCATCTTATGAGTCTGTTTTTCATGTGAAGCACTTTTCTTTTGTTGTAAAGCACTTTGAGCTACAAATAAAGTTATTATTATTATTTTAATTATTACTGAAAATACTAGTGAGGCACTGCTGAAAGTATGATACTCAGGCTGTAGTCACTGAATGATTTCTGATAGCAGCATGTTAGTCTGGATTAAATGAGCCACATTTGAAGAACCCAGGAGTGCATGATGTTTAAACGTGTTCCTAATATTTTGTCCACTCTGTTATCTATGAAGGGATCTCAGAGATAACACAGATCAAAATAAATCCAAGCAAGACTGATTTATTATTTTATTTAAAGGCAGCAGGTTGATTTTAGTAGAAATGATGTGAAACTAGCAGCTGCCTGGAAAGGAAGGAAATCAATATAAAAAAAAACCTGACTGTTATAACCGATGACTGGCTGTTTATAGGCCTTTTGTCCTCCGCGGTCGGACGTGTGATTTTTCGGGAGGTGTGAGAGCTTCCTGCGGGACGCTGACGATGTCCACATGTCCTCTTTATGAAGTGAAGGATTAAAGCAAAGCTCTGTTTGTCCTCTCCGGGCACCTGTCGTGTAAATACAACTGGAGTAGTTTACATATCTCTTACTTTCACTGCCGCTCTCTGTCCGTCCACCTCATTACTCTTCACTCCCTCTCTGCTCATCTGTTCTCTCTGCCTTCATCATTCTTTTCTTTTTTAGGTTCGTCATAGTTCCTCTCCTCCTCCTTTCCTCTCTCTATCTATCTATCTATCCGTCTATCTATCCGTCCGTCTGTCTGTCTGTGTGCGTTCTCAGCCTCTCTGAATTGGAAACCATCTGTTTGTGTTCAGTTGAAGATGGATTGGAGATCACAGAGTGGGACTTTGGCAGTCTTTCTCTTCTTCTTCTTCTTCTGTTTATAATAATATTCGGTCTCGGGGGACAAACAGCAGCACTGCTGTTTACTGTTTTAAAGGTCAGAGGTCATGATTGCTGGTCATTTGCTGCCTTCGTCTTGTTTTTTTTTTTGACACATACCGGTCGTCTTTGTTTGACTTTTAAACCTTCAGTCGGTCGCCGCTCACATTCACTTACTGTGTTATGATGGTTTGTATGATTTTATTTCACCGCTGCTGAGAGTTTTCCAAATAATATCATCAGACAGTCATTACTCACCCAAATGTTTCTGCCCAACAGCGGTCCAACTCCAGCACAGCGGACATGATGAATGATTCTCCAGAATCGCTCTGTTTACCAGTTCATCTCCGGCTGCTGACTCTGACACAACGTTGTTCGCCCCGACTGCTGCGGACCCTCGTAGAGCCGAGCTGGCTGGAGCCGGGACGCCACTGATCGTACCGACGTTTGGCCGAGACAACAAAAACATTTGCTCAGTGTTCTCATTATAACATGATCCTTGTCACATTAGAACAAGATATTTTTTTAACATTATTATGATGTATTTTTTGTTATTACTGCACACAGATTGATGCTGTTTTTACCACAGACTTCAAGAAGCTGCTTCATGTAGTTTCACAACACATAACAAGCTTCTAAATGATGGAAAGATGTGTAAAAACAGCAGACTGGTCCTTTAAGAGGGTTTAGAAGTTGAACCGTCACTTTAATCAAAGCTGTCAGTTTGATTACAGTCATATGTAGCGTTTAATTAATCACATAAAGTGACATTATAGATAAATAAAAACATGATGTGAAGTCCAGTCGCCAAAATAAAATGTTTGAATTGTACATTTCTACAAACCACAGATACATTTAGTGCATCAACATTTCTACAATACGTATGAAAGGGAAAGTGACATCATTCAGATGACATCTATCTGAACTCTCCTCCATGTTAGGAGGAGGCCGGTCGGGACGTCGGCCAGAAATTTAGCTGCTTTGGCACAAAAGTTCAAAAGCATCAAAGCAAATCTAACCAGACTTTAACCGCAGCGTTCTCACATCATAAAAGATCATTATTCAACTGCTAACGGCCATTTAATGTGGCGTTCAATGACACGTGAGAAGCTTAAAATGAGATAACGTTGAAACGTAGAGATTCAACGTATCCGTACGACGCCGGTGTTTTATTCTGGGTCGATCGCTGTCCTGTTTAATTTGATGTGACGTTGTGACACCTCGACTCCTTCAGATAATCTGATTTTGGAAACAAATGCAGATTTTTTGTTTCCAGCCTCTGCAGGAATCTCCCCCCCAAAACAACAGAGCTGGAAACTTACTGCAGCTGGAAACTTTCCCACCAGGAAACAAAATAAAGCTCTGCAGATACCATCAGTGTGTGTGTGTGTGTGTGTGTGTGTGTGTGTGTGTGTGTGTGTGTGCTGCATGTTATAGTTACTCTGCATATTTCTGCTGTTTTCTGTGCAGCTGCAGGTCAGACGGGGCGTTTCACCTCACTTCACCCGCCTGCACACACACACAGGAGTTTAAATTTGATCTGAAAACTAAAGAAGAAGAAGAGGAAGAAGAAGAAGAAGACTGATGACATCACTGGGTTGGATGACATCACACTGCTGATACACTCAATGACTGTCGGGCAGATTTTCATCACGATGTCCGCTGGTGTCCGTTAAAAAAACAACAACAACAAACGTTTTGGTGCGTTCAAGGATGTTCAGACATTTCAGAGATTCAAGTTGGCTGAACAGAAAACAGTAAAAAAACAAAGAAGAGGAGATGAGAGGAAAAGAAGAAAGGGAGGATAAGTGAAAGGAGGAAAACAAAGAGAGGAGGAAATGAGAGGAAGAGAGGAGACGAGGAAAGGAGGATGAGGAGATGAAGAAAAGAGAAGAGAGATAGTAAGAAGGAGTGGAGGAAAGAAGTTTGGAGAGATGGAAAGAAGGAAAGGAGGAGATGAGATGAAGAAAAGAGGAGAGGGGACCAGGAGGAAGCTGAGCAGGATAAAGATGAAAATGAGTGAATGAGGAGGAGGAGGAGTAGAGGAAAGGAGTCAGGAGAGACGGAAGTGAGTGAAGGAAAGGAGATAAAGAGATGAAAGAAGGAAAGGATGAGGGGAGGATAGGAGGAGATAAGGAGGAGGTGAGGAGGATGTGAAGAGGAGGAGGAGGAGGGTTGCTGATGTCATATTTGTGGTCCAGTGAGAGATGCAGCACTTCCTGTGGGGAGAGGTGACCCTGCAGAGAGACGACCTCAGAGACACTGCAGTCTAGACACACTTAATACCAGGGATTAACACACACACACACACACACACACACACACACACCCAGTGATGAGACTGGTGTGTATAATGTGTGTAATGTGTTGGTTGTGGCTCGTAGTGATGAACCTACAGAGAATTATCAGAGAGCAGCTCCTCTCGGCTTTATGGAGCTTTATAGTGAGTTTCAGCTCATTGTTTATCTGTCCGGCTGCAACTTTACTGTTCTGGTTCACTCTCAGCGTCTCATAGCATCGTTTTGGGCCGCTGTACACGACCTGCCCAGCACCAAACAATCAGACACAGTTAGCTGTAGACTAGCTGGTGAACATAGTGGAGCATTTAGCAGCTAAAGAGCCAGATATTTCCCTCAGGAGTTAGTAGAGAGTAAAAACAGCTAAAAGAGAAACACGACTCCACATGAATGATAATGTTGCTCCGTAACTGCTGGATGTGGAAATAAACAACTGTTTGCTAACATGTTCAACATATCAACTTGATGATGTGTCAGAGTTGTGTTCATGACTTGTTTCTGATGAAAACTAGTGGACAAAACGTCAGTCAGTGCAGATTTAAGGGTCTCTGAAAGCTCCTCAAATATGACTGAAACCTCCTCCAGCACATCAGAAACCTCCTTAAGTGACACTCTGACCTCTCTGAGGACATCCAAGGCCTCCTCAAATACACCTGGAATCTGCTCATGGCAACCTCAAGGACTTCTATAACCTCCTCAGATATGTCTGGAACATATTTAAGGACCTTTGCAATCTGTTAAAACCATCTACAACCTCTATATGGGGCCCTGGAATCTCCTCAAGGACCTCAGTAGCCTATTCAAACACCCCTAAAACCTCAAAGGCTATTGGAACATCTTGACAGACCATTACAGTATCCTGAAAGACCACTGGAACCTCTTTAAGGTCCCCTACGAGATCCTCAAATATATGTAGAATCTTCTCCAGCACACCAGGAACCTCCTTAAGGACCCTTGGACTTCTTTTGAGGACACCTGCATCCTCCTCAGATACACTGTAACCTGCTCAAGGACCTCTACAACCACAAGGACCACTGCAACCTCCTGAAGTACCTCTATAACCTCAAACATGTCTGGAAACTTCTTAAGGACCTCTGCAACCTGTTTAAGGACCTTAACAACCTCCTCAAATATGTGTGGAACCTCCTAAAGGACCCTAGGAACTCTGGGGAGATCTACAGCCTCCTCAAATACACTGGAACTTCCTCAAGGACCACTGGAACCTCCTCAAATATGTCTGGAACCTCAAGGACTCCTACAACCTCTTCAAGGACATCTACAGCCTCCTGAGATAAACCTGGAACAATGACATCTATTACTTCCTCAAGGACCTCTGGAACCTGCTCAAGGATGTTTACAACCACAAGGACCACTGGAATCTCTTGAAGGACCTCTATAACATCCTCAAATAGGTCTGAAAACTCCTCAAGGGCCTCTGAAACCTTTTCAAAACCTCTATAACCTCCTCAAGGACCTCTGAAACTTTCTAAAGTGTCTTAGCAGAACATTTGGTGAAACTCTCTTGATGATTCTTTGACTCATATAAAGTTTCCTCACAGAAACGAGAGAATTGGAGACAAACAGAAGAAGTGAACTGTGACTGACGTTGAGTTTTTGGGTTCATTTGTTCCACAGAAGAACAAAACAAAAGCTCAGCTCAGTGTTTAGTCTCCTGCTCGCCTCTTCTTTTCCAGCACAGACAAAGAGATTCTGGGAGGGAAGCAACCACACCGAGCTGATGTGGAAATTCCTGCACTGGATTGTTTTCTAGCTGCAACCAGAGATGACTCACAGTGGGTAATGACACACACACACACAGGCAGAATATTGCATGCAAACCTCAGTACTCATATACGCCCAAACGTACACATAATCAAGGCAGAGACATACATACAGTACAAACACATATTCATGTATATACATGTCGTGACCTTTGAATGATCAGCTTCTATCTGCCGTCTGAGCAGCTCTGAGACACTGATCCTAGTTATTAAAACTGATATTAGTCAAACTAACAGACGCCCTTCATGTACTATAAATATATAATATCCAAATCCACTGTTTTAATACACAAAATCAGTGTTTGAACTACTGAAGGGAGTTTATGATATTTAGGGAAAGACATGTTTTAAATGTATCTGTAACTACATTTGGTAGAAGCTTTATCGACAACACATTTCAAGACAATTAGAAATAACATTAAAACATGATAAACATTTTATTTTACAGGTCCTTTAATTTTATACTAATCCTGGAAATAATTTGTAGATATTTAACAGTTTATTTTTTAGGGACATTTTACAGAGACGGTGGTGCAATTTGGCACAAATTATAAGAAGCAACTTTTAAAAGTGTTAAGTTTGTTTAGTTGCTATTTTTTCTCTTTAACTGACAGAAAATACTCAAATGTCAAACTATATATCAGCATATTAGCTTGTTTCTTAAAATCCTGTCAAAGAAATGTTCTAAGAGTTAACAGCAGTTACATTCAGGAGTATTTAAGCTTTAAGTATTTTCTGTCAAGTCTAATTTAATCAGAAATGTATTAATTAGCAAATGTACCTATTAACTGTTAAATACCTGCAAATTAAAAATAATGAAAAAAATCCAAGAAATCAGTGTAAAAGTAGGAAACCTGTATAACAAACCGTTACCAACAAACACTTCTCTGTTCGTTTGCTGATATTTCTTCTCCTTCCTCTACTTTGTTCTGTCTGCTGTTGTTCCCATCAGTATTTCTGCTCTTTCTGCTCCAACGCTGGTCTCTGTCAGAGTCTGAGCTCTGAATGTTTCTCTGTCATCACTGCGTCTGCTGCAGGACTCCAGTTAAACACACACAAACCCAGTTAGCAGCAGCAGCAGCAGCCTGAACGTGTCTCATATTCTTATACGTTAACATTTTGGCTTTCATTGCTGTTGTTTTTTAGGTAATCAGATTAACTTGAGTCACTAATAATAACTGTAATTATTGCTAACAACTGTGCTAACTATGTAGCGGACTAGCATGGTACATAAAGATAAACCCCTGCTGCTCACTGAGTTGGTGTTTGTATCAGAGTCAGTTATACTGATTTATACCACACACACTTCATCAGTTGGGATTTATGCTGAAAAAATAATATACCAGTATGTCACTAAAACTAATTTACATGTTAAATCTTGAAGAAGAAAATACACATTAGAGTGGAGACTTGATAATCAAGTGATGTCTGGGAACAAACAACTCCTTGATCAACAAGATGCCAACTGTGAGTCTTTCCTGCCTTTGACCCCTGCTGATCTGACCTGTTTGATCCCCCCCCTCACTATGCAGCCTTTATCCTGTATGTAAATGCCCTCCCTCCCTACCTTTTGGTTACCCATTATTTGATCTTACAGTATCAAGTGTTTCCATCCCTTCTGCTCTGGGTCAGTCCACCGTCTCAGACCAGCTCTGTAACAGAAAGCTCACTTCCACCACAGCAAACTTTGAACAAGGACTTGAGTGATTTTCTTCAACAATCTCTTTACTGTCAAAAGATTAAAGTTGTGTTCTGACTGTGCATTAGCTGTAAGCTAGTTGGCAACACATGCAGCTGACTGTGGGAGAGTTCTTCTGTGTTTCTGAGGACCAGTCCAGGGACGGACCTTCAAAGGGCTGTTTGAGGGCTCAGACTTGGTTTTAGAGTTAAGGTTAGACCTGGGTTTAGGTTTAGTTCAGGTCAGGGTCTAGGGAATGCATTATGTCAGTGAGGGTCCTCATAAGGATAGAAGTACAAACAGCTCAGCCTTTGACTGAACTCATCTGAACTCATCAATCGTCTCTCTGCGCGATTATGAAGCAGATGCGCTCAAGCTGAGACATTTTCAACTCACATGGATGTGTTTGCGTCAATTTGCATCTTCCCCGGTGAATTTGCATCTAATTGCGTCTTGGAGTCGACTTCATAAGCGAACCTCTACACTTCACCCCATGTTCTGTTTGAAGACACAGAAAGACTAAATCTAAATCAGGCGCTGGACTGAACAAAAAATATAATGTGCTTATTTTTGTTAAAAGAATAGAAATAAAGCAACAAAGAACCAGTGAAAAGTGGTGGGTTGTACCTTTAAGATCAGTTTGTCTGTGAGCAGTTAAACTCTGTTAGTCAGAGTCTCTGTGTGCCAAACTCTCTGTGGTCTGAAGCTACTGTTAGAGCAGTAAACACACCAGGACAACAACACACCTCCTTCCAGGAATGAACCAGCATGTGTGTGTGTGTGTGTGTTCTTGTATGAGGCCCAAATGACCTCATGCAGATAAAAACCTTACAAAAACCCCCCAAAAAAAGTCAGAACACACTGTTAGAAGCAGGGATGAAAGGTTCAGGGGGAAAAACAGGCAGCCATGTTTTCAATCTCCCAAAAATAACAAGAGTAAAAGAAAAACATGGAGGGAAAAGTTTCAGTATGACACGTCGGTTGTTTCCGTCCAGCGTTTCTGCCAATCTGATAGCTGGAAACATGCTGACATCAAGAAGCCATGAAAGCTCATCAGAGCTCATCTTTCAGACACGTTTACATTTAGTCAAACAGTCTCCATGAAAAGTCCAGTGAATCAGCTGTTAACAGCTCCTGTCTGCAGCGTAACATGATGTTCAGACAACTATCACTGATTACTGTCATACTGAACTCCTAAGTGGATTTATGGAGGTTTATTGGTGATGGACGTCAGAGATAATAATATCCAGTGGTGGAAGAAGTACTCAGATCATCTACTGCAGTAAAAGTACAAAATACAGTGATGTAAAAATACTCCATTACAAGTCCTGCATGACAATCCTACCACAGTAAAAGTACATAAGTATTATGAGCTTGATGTAGTTAAAGTATTGCAGTAAAAGTACATAAGTATTATGAGCTTGATGTAGTTAAAGTATTGCAGTAAAAGTACATAAGTATTATGAGCTCAAAAGCCAAAAAGGTTGGAAACCACTGGTTTCATCTTTAACAATGTGTTGTATTTTAAAAGCTTGTTATATTATCCATTGTGTCAAATCTTCATCTGAAAAGTAACTAAAGCTGTCAAATAAAGTACCTCAAAACTGTAACAGAGTGACTGTAAATTCTCTAATTCTTTATTTATGTCAGCGGCAGAGAGAATCACACCTTTTATTTGAATTCCCTCTGTTCCCCAGTTAATACAAACTCATCACTTCCTCCGTGTTAATGTGTATATTTTTCTTTTCCACAGCACTGAGGAGCTGGTGGAGACCAAACCAGAGCTAAACACAGAGAGAATATTAGATTTATATTCATCAAATGAATTATCATCAAAGTCCTGGAGAAGAAGAACAAAACTAAAGCTAAAACTAAACACAAGCTGAAATAACCTGCTTTCTTTTGTTTTTATTGTATTTTATTTCAAATGCATTGCTTTTGAAATTGTGGTAAAGGATGTCATTCTATTATTATTAGAATCTGTTGATATTTCATCTAAACATTCAATCGATGAAATCTCTTTTATACTTTTCTCGTTAGATTCTCTTCAGTATTTTGTGTAACAGAGACTGTAGTGGAGCTCTGCTGCCCCCTAGTGGCCACAAAGTCATTGATGCAACAACAAGCCAGTTCACAGTGTTTTACATAAAACATAAAGGGCATCAAGACATTTAAATACATTTTAAAAGAGTTAATAGGAAATAAAAAATAAGCTAAAACAGAATAAGAGAAAACAGGAGAATAAAGTTTATATTTAAAGCTAAAAGTACAGATCGGAGCAACAAGTCCTCCAAATTAAACAAGCAGATACATGGTTTGATCATGTGACTCAAGCGTTTTCTAATCTGGCGTCTCTATCAGCAGGACGACATCATCTGTCTGTGTTTTATAGAACCGTCACACATCACTGTTAAACTATAATGATGCTTTATGTGATGTGGCGGCGCTGTGGTTCAGGTCTGGTTAGGTTTAAAGATGATTGATGGTTTGGGTTAAAATGATCACTTTGTTAACGTGTGATAAGCGTGGCGTCGTCATGGAAACGGTAAACACCGCAGGGTTAAGGTCATTGTTACATTTTCTTATAAAAGGGTCCTGACTCACAGTTAGAAACAGGAAATGAGCAGCGAGACTCTGCAGCCCAAAGTTCACTTTATGTTGTTTTTCTTTTGATTACAAGAAAAACGTAAAAAATAAGTTTTTGCCTTAAAAAAAATAAGCCAGTGTCTGTGTTTTCATCCTGGCTGACACATAGAAATAACAGAGGCGTGTCCTGTTGTCACATTACACACACACACACACACACACACACACACACACACACACACACACACACAACTTGTACTGATGTTCTCAACCTGCTGTAATAAAACCGCAGGTAGCAGCACGTCTCTGCTTTATTTTAGCAACCGCCAACGTGTTACCTCACTCTGTGTGTGTGTGTGTGTGTGTGTGTGTGTGTGTGTGTGTGTGTGTGTGTGTGTGTTGCGTCATCAGGATTCCCCCTAGGAAAAAACTTTGTGTCAGCTGGGGCGTGACGCAAAAAAACATCCCACTACACATACATGACATGACTAGCGGCAGCCGTCTGGAGGCGGTGCTGGACCATGATGCATCTGCTCTGATCGTTACTCGTGTCATCTCAGACAACCTGAACTCCGTCTGAGGTCAGAGGTCAGAGGTCAGTTGAGAAGCTGCTACTTTGCGAATATAGTCAGTTCACCCAAAATAAACTTCCCTCTTGCAGTATCTGTCAGTACAACAGAGGTGAATGTAATCTAGTTTGTGCTGCTCACATCTTTTAATGAAATTAAACATTTAAATGAGCATTAAAAGGGCTTCACTCCATAAATGTTTCCATTATTACTACCTGTTCTGGTATATACTATATATACAGTATACTGTACATTATGCATGAACTGAAAGTTAGCTGTAATAATTCTGTATACACAGAGGATATCAGCTATACTACTGTATATGTATATAAACTTGGTAACTGTATTAAACAGCTCATCAGACTGTAGAGAGACAATGACATGGTTAGTTTACAGGAAACATTGTGGTTTGGGACTTTTATTGATTTTCTGTCATTTTTATCCTGCTATGATGTAAACGAAAACAAAACTTAAGGTGAACGTACGTAAAAATGCTCCCTGCAAGTCAAAACTCAGGGTTCAGCTGCCCTGAATGCCTCCCCTTGTTGCAAAGTTACCTCTACTTCCTCCTCGCGATGATGTCAGCTCGTCACATGTCCATAAACATGCGTCTGTCCTGTAATCATTGTTGCTGAGGTTGTCGTTAAGGTGGTTGCTAAGGTGGTTGCTAAGGTGTTTCCGTGTGTTGCTCAGTTCCAACATGCACGGATGGATTTGAGAAGTTGACATTTGGAGTAAAGAAGGAGAAAAAGAAGTGAAATCCTGCTACTATAGTTTGTTTACGTAGCCTCCGGAGCCGGAGGAAGCTTCCTGAAAGCTGACCAATCAGAACAGAGTGGGCTCATCAGGAGGCGGGGCCTTAAAGAGACAGGAGCTGAAACGGCCTGTTTCAGACAGAGGCTGAACTGAGGGGCTGCATAAAGGACCAGTAGAAGATAAATAAGGAGTTTTTAACTGGAAATCATGTAAAGATATTCCAGTAGAGCCCCAGAATATAAATATAGAGCTGGAAATGTGCAGAATATGTGCATTTTAAGGTTTGGGCACGATCAGGGTCATGTAGAGTCAGAGATCTCTCATATTAAAGAGCTTCTCCCTATATGGACTTTGTCCCTCTATAATAACGTCACCAGATTTCTTCCTTTGCTTTCATTATAATTTCTACAGTATTTACATTATAGGGCACCGTCATATTTTTGCTGAAATGAATGTTGTTTTCTTAAGAGGACAGTTCCAGGCAAAACATTGTTTCCACAATGTTTGTACATGTCACTGCGTTGTTTGTCTTCCTGTCTCTCTGCACGGCGGGGCGTCACCGACATCAGCGGTCATCCTCTGGAGATCATGAATATCTTATGTGACATTAACAGAAGATATTCATGATCTATGGTCTGAATATCTGGTTGTTAGTTGTTGAGAGGTCTCACTCTGCACCAGAATCAGCAGTTAACGCATCTTGAGGCTGAAGTATCTTAAAGTGTCTCAGACGGCCGCTAGCTGCTCCAACTGACTCCCATTCACAAACCCTCAACTTCTCTCTAGAAATAAGTCAATCATTGTTTTCAACGAGTCATTCTGGTCTCAAACTCTAATAAGTGTGCTGGTGGTCATTTCAGAAATGATTGCTCTGTTAATAAGATTTGAGGGCTTTGATGTCTGCAGTGTGGATGTTGATTGACAGTCAGCTCTGGGACTCACACTGAGTCGGACTGTTGTCACAATATTTCTGTCCGAGTAGCGGGGCGTGTTTCCAGAGCGTGAGAGGCAACACGCCGCTCTCCTTATTTGGAAGGTCCTGACTCCAAACAGAAAAGATTATAAACATAATAAAACGGTGATGTAACTTCACAAATGGCCATATAAAGATCCTCATGTGTTGTTAGTGTTTTTATATCAGTGTGACTTGTTGTGTTCGGATTTGTTTTTATGTGTGTTGGTAAACACAGGGATCCAATCATAAAACAGTCATATACAGTCTGTGGTTGGAGGTTAAATGATGCCAAAATTACTAAATAATAATTAGATCTTCTCTTGAAATCTGATTTTGCTGCAGTCTGACTGGAACGTTACAAACATCACAACACACAGAATCAAGTACACTTACTTTCTCCGACTTTCTCAGCGTGATTCAGACAATTACTCATGGCTCACACGTGAGTGTGTGTGTGTGTGTGTGAGAGTGTGTGTGTGTGTGTGTGTATATGTGTGTGTGTGTGTGTGTGTGTGTGTGTGTGTGTGTGTGTGTGTGTGTGTATTCCCGGGTCATTCTGTTTGTCTGGCCGTCTGTGTGTTTGTGCGTGATGATGTGGTGTGTGTGGGCGGATCGCTGTCAGTGTGTGTGTGTGTGTGTGCGTGCATGTGTGTGTGTGTGTATACGTGCATGTGTGTCTGTGTGTGTGTGTGTGTGTGTGTGTGTGTGTGTGTGTATGTGAGAGAGAGATACAGGTCATGAGCTGCTTTGGTAGAGAGACAGACAGACAGACAGACAGCACCTATAGACGACGCCTTACCCAACATACAAGTGTCCCACACACACACACACACACACACACACACACACACACACACACACACGTCTAGACAGACCATCTGACCAATTCACATGTACTGTATATACACATAGACACACACACAGATGGCCAGACGGAGCATGTGGTCGCTGCAAAAACACCTAAAAATATTGTCGATCACATGAAAACTATCATGAAGAAAGAAAGTAACAAACACATTTTCTACCTTCAACAGTTTTTAGTCCCACAAAACAAAGATAAAAAACATCAAATTTACCTCTTTTTACTCCACCTGAGCTACAGGAGGATCTACTGGCAGAAATATAATATATAATATATAATATAATATTCATAAGTATGTTTTAATTAGTGTATAATCACCTGAAAATAAGAATCATTGTGTTTTCTTTCCCTTAGAATGAGCCTTTATATCGTCCATGGAGGCCGCCATGTTTCTCACCGTTAGATGCCACTAAATCCCAGCAAGTAAAGTTTATTTATATTGTCTATTATTTATTTATGTTGCACCTTTCACAGAGACTGGTTAGAAAGTGCTTCACAGTCAAATAAATAAAAACAAAAACACCAGATAAAACATACAAGGAGAACAAACATAAAACACCTCATGCTACCCAAACGCCTGTCTGATGGGTTTTAGCTGCTTTTTTAAAGAGCTTAAGCTAACTGGGAGACTATTCTAAAGCTTAGGACTGGAAATCACACTGGTCCTTTAAAATGAACGGTGCAGGATTGAAGAACTTTTGTGTTAAGTCACTTACATCAGTCCCTCCAGGAAACTCTGTTTTTACGATTGCAGTTATTAACACAAATTCAAGAAATCTCACAACTTACAATTTCACTAAATTACAGCAACTTTTCTGCATGAAACCACTAAATCAACAGACCGCTTGTGATTTGACAGACAGACAACTTTATTTATCCCGATAGGGCAATTCAGTTTGTCAGTGTACTCAGACCACGCATAAGAAAAAAAAAAAAAAACAAAAAAAAAACAAACAGATCCATGCCAGAGACAGTCAGTACACAGGTTAATAGTACACATAATAATCCTAGTCCCAACAATAACAGGCCCCAAAATGAATAGTTGAGACAAATAAAAACTCCAAGACAATGGAAATATTATTCTATTCCACATACTGCTATCAAGGTTTAACAGCCTGAGAGATTTTGAAAGATGATTTGTCTTCACAGGTGGCTGCAAAGCGACGGCCTGAGGGCATTAAGATGAAGTCGGAGGACAGGATGTGGTCGGGTTGGTGCTTTTTGGACCACCTGCCTCTCCCACAGAGAACGCAGGTCTCTTTGATTTGGACCAATTGTCACATTTTGTGTCGTAGTAACTTACGTCATTGCAGTGCATTCAGAGACTTTCTGGTGGACAGCAAAGATGGACATAATCTACCTCAAACATATAAATGGGCACTTTGGCAATGAAACTATATTTTTATGTTGATGGATTTATTTTAATGGCATTAATGACTCATTTTATTTGGAGCGAATGTTGAGCTGGAAGTGTATTTATTAAAGGTTATTAATGGAACTCAAGTACAGTATTTTCTTTTTTATAGAACTTTGAGTCCTCATGGTTCTCATGTTCATAAAATACATTAAACATTAGAGCTGAAATATAGATGTTTCTGTGATCTGCAGGATGCTTTTTATCCAAGGAAGTCATTACATATGACTCGTCATTGGTATTGATCTTGAAAATTCCCACAATTTTACTGCAAAATGAGCAAATAAAACATCACAAATTGTATCACAATTTTTGAGACCATTACAATATCATGCATTTTTGGTCAATTATCACAAAAAAACTCAGTGAAATCCTAGAGGGACTTTTAAATAAAGCTAATAACAGCGATCACATTTTCAGTCTCCAGAGAGTAGTTCTGTGTAAGGCAGACGCCACTGAGCATGTGCAGAAACAGAGTTCTGTTTACAGCTTCACTGGCTTGTTGTGCTACAGATCAAAACCTCTGGACTTTGTACTGAAGTTCTTTAAGAAATGTTGTACAAAATCATTACATTACACAGAACTACTCTCTGGAGACTGAAAACATGATGCTGTTATTAGTCTTTGGAGCCGTTTCTAAACAAACTAACGTGACCAAACTCTTCATGATGAAGGAACATGTCACCCAGTGCAGCGGTGTGACTCACTGACGTGTTTTTAATCAGATATATCAGCTCTGATACAAACACAATACTTGTTAGTAGATCAGTTTATTGTTGGTTTGGATCCAAACATGAAGAAAAAATATAGAAAATCAACTGGCCTTTAACTAACATTTATTCTGTCATTGGTAAGAATCACCTGATTGGTTGTTTGTTCACTGAAAGACGACCATATTTAGCTGCTCTGATGACACTGCAGTGTTCCTTTACATCCACAACCTGAAAAACACATAAATTACATTTTAAAAACTCAGATTTCCATTATTTACCATCCTAAAGTAAAAAAAAACAAACACTTTCACGTTAGTTGTAAAGTTGTGAGTCCGTCTTCTCTGAGGCTCAATAAAGTCTCTCTTAAACATGATATCAAAGGTGACCTGATGTGAACCTCTCTTGCATCTGATTGGACAAGCTCAACATCCCTCCGCTGTCCACCTAAAGTTCAAAACATGAGCCCGTCTTCTGTTTTCCAGCTTTTCTGAGTGTAACATCAGCTCCAGACTGCAGGACATGAAGCTTTGTTCAGTCACATTCCTCTGGTTCGTTCTGTACATTCTTCTTCAGACCAGCCTGGACATGCGGCAGCTGAGGAGCAGATGTATTGTATTTACAGTCTGACATTTACGGCAGACAGAGTCGGAGGCAGCGCTTCACATGCAGTGGTTTTATTTAGTTGTTTACCGTGGAGAGAAAGAGGGAAGAGTAACCTGCTGTTACTGCCAAAGTGTTGACTTGGAGGAGCAATAAAACCTGTTTCTGAGCTGATCAGACATGCTGAAACCTAAATAATGAGGTTTCAACCGTATCACATGATCTTCCTCAGTAGATGGAGTTGCTAAGTTGTCATGAAAATGTTCAAACGTTTTGCTCTTTTTCTGAGCAATTCAAAGTCTTCAATCTCAACTTTTAAGCCCACATGGATGACTACAAAAACAGTCATAGTTTTAATAATTTTGATATGACTTGGATATCATTTTAATGTATGTTTATTTTTTTGTTAAAGTCAGATAGACTCTCCTTCAGTAATGTGACGTATTCAGACGTTGTTGATCAGGAGGATGATTAGAGGGAAATTCATAAATTAGATCTCAATCACATTCTCTGGAAACGTAAACAAACACACTATGATATATACATGCTAAGATATCGCTCTGCTCGCTATCCATGAGCTAACAGTCAGGTGTGCTTTTAATGATGTTTGTATTTAGCATGTTACAAGATAAATGAATCCCAACACAGGGAAACTCCCCTCAGCTTTATAAAGACAATAAAAGATCAAATTACAAAGACTTTTGTGTGTAACAAGATGTGAAAGATCACTGTCATGTGAGAGAAGACAGCAGAGTTTGTATGATGTACATGTTTATCATTTTTGTTCTGTCTTATTATTATTATCAGTGCGTCATCTGCAAAACTGAGGATTAATATTAAACTTGACACTGTTCTCGTAAAATAACGTGTCAGATAAAAAGTTTTTGTTTTAAACACACTAAAACAAATTCATCATAAAGTTTTGCATCTTGAATCTCTCTCACTCTTCTTCACCTTCTTCTTCCTCCAATCTCTCTCTCTCTCTCTCTCTCTCTCTCTCTCCCTCTCTTGCTCTCTCTGCACTTCCTGTCTGTCTGGGACCGCCGCCGGCCACTTGGCCTCATGGGAAACCCAGTGTTCACTTTTGGCCAATCAGACTGATTGTATCTGACATCTCCTGCCTGAGAATGCCATGTCCCTCCACCAGCCTGAGTGTGTGTGTGTGTGTGTGTGTGTGTGTGTGTGTGTGTGTGTGTGTGTGTGTGTGTGTTCAAAGCTGTCAAATCCAACTTTTACAGACAGCGGACGTTTTCTGATGACTAACGATGCTCATCCTCTAATTTTCTGATTGAATATAAATTTAGTATCATGCAAAATTTTGACAAAACAGTTTGTAGGAAAAAAAAAAAAAACCAAATGATGAGATTTCTTTAGAATATCTGTTGTGGCCTGTTCTTTTAAATTTCTTTTAAACTGTCACATTAAAGGACCATTCTGCTGATTTTCTATATTTTTCTTCATGTTTGGTCACATTAGTTTGTTTAGAAACGGCTCCAAAGACTAATAACAGCATCATGTTTTCAGTCTCTAGAGAGTAGTTCTGTGTAATGTAATGACTTTGTACTATATTTCTTAAAGAACTTCAGTATGAAGTCCAGAGGTTTTGATCTGTAGCACAACAAGCTAGTGAAGCTGTAAACAGAACCGCGTTCCTGCACATGCTCAGTGGCGTCTGCCTTACACAGAACTACTCTCTGGAGACTGAAAATGTGATCGCTGTTATTAGCTTTATTTAAGAGTTTTTTTGTGCATGCATGATTTTGTAACATTTTTTCTCATTCTCACCTCTGGACTTCAGTACAAAGTCCGGAGGTTGTGATCGGTAGCACAACAAGCTAGCGAAGCTGTAAACAGAACCACGTTCCTGCACATGCTCAGTGTCTAAAGCGAGGTCAAAGACTGTACCGACAGCCTGTTTCGCACATGTTTCCTACGTTTTCTGAAGATTAAGTCTCACCCCTTCCTTCTATCACAGCTGAAGTTACAAGAAGTGATTTTAAAGTCTTTCTGCAATTCAAATGCATATTTCTGATAAAAGAAAATGTAAATAAATAAATGAAAATGAATAAAGTTTGACATTAAAAGATCTAATGCTGCTCATCTTTCACTCAGCTTCATGTGCAAAATAAAAACAGCAGCAGGTGTGTTTCTGTTTCTTCTCATCATTTGTCTGGTTGAAAACAGAAACATTTACTCTTGAACATCATCCAAAGTAGCAGAAAATATTACAAGATGAACCTGAACTGAACTCTGAAAATCAGCAATGAGTGGAAGGAAACTGGAAGAAGTTAAGATGATTACATCCGAACATGTTCAACAGTAAGCTGGACTCAATCAATACTGGATTTCCTGTGTGTGTGTGTGTGTGTGTGTGTGTGTCTGCTTTAGTCATCACTGCCGTCTGAGGTGATGTGTTAACAGTCAGGAAGCAAGAAGTGTCATTAGACACGTTACACACACACACTGATGTCGTAAAACAATGTCTCTGCAGATATGAGACTCAACACTTTATAGGACTAAAGGTATTTATATGGTTGTTTTCTGTCATCGTTAATTATTATTCAAAGGTTTGTTGTGATTTATGATAGAAGTCAAAGAGCTGAAGACTTCCAACCTGGTCAACATGTTGCTTCAGCTGTGTGTGTGTGTGTGTGTGTGTGTGAGAGAGAGAGAGAGAGAGAGAGAGAGAGAGAGATAGAGAGAGAGAGAGAGAGAGAGACATCAGAGAAACCCAATTTCAGTAGGAAGCACTGAGGCACAAAAAACAGCCAATCAGATGAGGACACGTGACTTCTTCTGCTGCCAGCGAGTCTGATTTTCCAGATTTTCTGTCGTCATCACAGAGCTTGTTGTTAACTCTGGATGTTTATGTGATCAATAGTTCAGTTCAGGTCACTTTCATTCAGTCTCATTTAAAATGTGTTTTCTATTCTGAAGAAAAATGAAAGAAATAAAAGTCAAGACAGTCAGTTGACAGATAAACTGATACCTTCACAGAAACAGGCTACCATTACAGAAATGCACTACCGTCACAGAAACACGCTACCATCACAGAAACACACTACGGTCACAGAAACACGCTACCATCACAGAAACACACTACGGTCACAGAAACACGCTACAGTCACAGAAACACACTATGGTCACAGAAACACGCTACCGTCACAGAAACACGCTACCGTCACAGAAACACACTACCGTCACAGAAACACGTTACCATCACAGACACATTCTACCGTCACAGAAACACACTACCGTCACAGAAACACGTTACCATCACAGAAACATGCTACCTTCACAGAAACACACTACGGTCACAGAAACACGCTACAGTCACAGAAACACACTACGGTCACAGAAACACGCTACAGTCACAGAAACACACTACGGTCACAGAAATACGCTACCGTCACAGAAACACACTACCGTCACAGAAACACGTTACCATCACAGAAACATGCTACCTTCACAGAAACAGGCTACCGTTACAGAAATGCACTACCGTCACAGAAACACGCTACCATCACAGAAACACACTACTGTCACAGAAACACACAACCATCACAGAAACACGCTACCTTCACAGGCACATTCTACCATCACAGAAACACGCTACCTTCACAGAAACAGGCTACCATCACAGAAACGCACTACCGTCACAGAAACACACTACCATCACAGAAACACGCTTCCATCACAGAAACACGCTACCATCACAGGCACATTCTACCGTCACAGAAACAGGCTACCATCACAGAAACACGCTACCTTCACAGAAACAGGCTACCATCACAGAAACGCACTACCATCACAGAAACACACAACCATCACAGAAACACACCACCGTCATAGAAATATACTACCGTCACAGAAACACACTACCATCACAGAAACACGCTATCATCACAGGCACATTCTACCGTCACAGAAACAGGCTACCATCACAGAAACACGCTACCATCACAGAAACATTCTGCCATCACAGAAACACGCTACCATCACAGGCACATTCTACCGTCACAGAAACAGGCTACCATCACAGAAACACGCTACCTTCACAGAAACAGGCTACCATCACAGAAACACACTACCATCACAGAAACACACAACCATCACAGAAACACACTACCATCACAGAAACACACCACCGTCATAGAAATATACTACCGTCACAGAAACACACTACCATCACAGAAACACGCTATCATCACAGACACATTCTACCGTCACAGAAATATACTACCGTCACAGAAACATGCTACAATCACAGAAACATGCTACCGTCACAGAAACACGCTACTGTCACAGAAACACACTACCTTCACAGAAACACGCTACCGTCACAGAAACACGCTACCATCACAGAAACACGCTACCGTCACAGAAACACACTACTTTCACAGAAACAGGCTACCGTCACAGAAACACGTTACAATCACAGAAACACGCTACCGTCACAGAAACACACTACCGTCACAGAAATGCACTACTATCACAGAAACACGCTACTATCACAGAAACACGCTACCATCACAGAAACACGCTACCATCACAGAAACACGCTACCATCACAGTAACACGCTACCATCACAGAAACACGCTACCGTCACAGAAACACGCTTCCGTCACAGAAACACGCTAGCATCACAGAAACACGCTAGCATCACAGAAACACACTTCCATCACAGAAACACACTACTATTACAGAAACAGGCTACCATCACAGAAACACGCTACCATCACAGTAACACGCTACCATCACAGAAACACGCTACCATCACAGTAACACGCTACCATCACAGAAACACGCTACCATCACAGAAACACGCTACCATCACAGTAACACGCTACCATCACAGAAACACGCTACCGTCACAGAAACACGCTTCCATCACAGAAACACGCTAGCATCACAGAAACACACTTCCATCACAGAAACACGCTACCATCACAGTAACACGCTACCATCACAGAAACACGCTACCATCACAGAAACACGCTACCGTCACAGAAACACGCTTCCATCACAGAAACACGCTAGCATCACAGAAACACACTACTATTACAGAAACAGGCTACCATCACAGAAACACGCTACCATCACAGTAACACGCTACCATCACAGAAACACGCTAGCATCACAGAAACACGGTAGCATCACAGAAACACACTTCCATCACAGAAACACACTACCTTCACAGAAACACACTACCTTCACAGAAACACGCTACCATCACAGAAACACGCTACCGTCACAGAAACACGCTTCCGTCACAGAAACACGCTAGCATCACAGAAACACGCTAGCATCACAGAAACACACTTCCATCACAGAAACACACTACTATTACAGAAACAGGCTACCATCACAGAAACACGCTACCATCACAGTAACACGCTACCATCACAGAAACACGCTACCATCACAGTAACACGCTACCATCACAGAAACACGCTACCATCACAGAAACACGCTACCATCACAGTAACACGCTACCGTCACAGAAACACGCTACCGTCACAGAAACACGCTACCGTCACAGAAACACGCTTCCATCACAGAAACACGCTAGCATCAAAGAAACACACTTCCATCACAGAAACACGCTACCATCACAGTAACACGCTACCATCACAGAAACACGCTACCATCACAGAAACACGCTACCATCACAGAAACACGCTTCCATCACAGAAACACGCTAGCATCACAGAAACACACTACTATTACAGAAACAGGCTACCATCACAGAAACACGCTACCATCACAGTAACACGCTACCATCACAGAAACACGCTACCATCACAGAAACACGCTACCGTCACAGAAACACGCTTCCATCACAGAAACACGCTAGCATCACAGAAACACACTACTATTACAGAAACAGGCTACCATCACAGAAACACGCTACCATCACAGTAACACGCTACCATCACAGAAACACGCTAGCATCACAGAAACACGCTAGCATCACAGAAACACACTTCCATCACAGAAACACACTACTATTACAGAAACAGGCTACCGTCACAGAAACGCTCCACCATCACGCTGTAACTTTTGAGTGTTTGAAGAGTTTCACACATGATCTCTTCAGTTTCTCTTCAGTTTTTTGGTTTGTTTGTGTGTTTTTGCTGAGGATGAATATTTTTGTTGTTGAGCCGTCTGCGTTTTTGATTTACGGTGGGAACGTTTGCCTCCTCTCCCCCTCCTCCTCCTCCTCTTCCTCCCTCGTTCCACATTGGCCCGTCCTGCAGAGACGTTTTTCAGCGTCTCTCTCCTTTTAAATGTCAGCGTGAAGAGTCATAAAACATCTGCCCAAACACACACACATACACGTGCACGTGCACGGGCCTCAGCCTGCTAATCCTTATATAAGGCTCTGGGGGTTTGTGGGGTAACAGCTTTCTGTGTGTGTTTCAAGGAAATTCAGGTGAAATTTACAGTCTTTTTTGGCTCTCAGACTGAACCTCGATTCTCCTGCAGCGGAGGGGAAACCCTGCGGTGTGTGTGTGTGTGTGTGTGTGTGTGTGTGTGTGTTGCACTGAAAATGAGTTTAAAACTAATTTACAGGGAACTGAACAGAACATCATCAGTAGACCAAACCTGGACAGAATTATCATTCATTTTTTTAGGTTTCCTCTCAGTTTTCTCTCTTTCTCAGTGATGAGAGTATCAGGATATCAGGAGTTTGTGGCTGTGACCTTTGACCCGGCCATTACTGCAATTAGTGATAATTAATCAACCGTCCATTCTGTTGATGTCAGTATTGCTAAACATGCAGAAGAAGAACTGAAAACGAAACAGTCGTCACCAGAAGTGACAGAAACATGTTGTTTCTGTTTTCTTTCTTTTACATGACCTGATATATATGTTAGGGCTGCAACAAACAATTATTTTCATTATCGATTAATCTACTAATTATTTTAATCGATTATTGGTTTAGTCTATAAAATGTAAAAAAGTAATGAAAAACTTCCCAAAACCCAAGATAAGGATTTTTGGTGTTTTTTTTTTTTTAATATTAAAATCATTGCCGATTACTTTTCTTTCGATCGACTAATCATTTCAGCTCTAAATGTATGTACATACAATATATATATATATACAAAATAATACAAATACATTATTCGGCAAAGCACAAATAGTGGGTTTTATATGAATATTTGTTTCATACAAATACTTTACATATGATTTGTTTTTGGGAAGAAAAAAAACATGTCAAATACCAGAGACTCTCCATCACCTGTTGTTCCTCTTCTTTCCACAAAGTTAGGTTGAAAAAAATAAGCAATAAATGAAAAGTGCAAAGTAATAATCACCTTCTACATTAAGTTTGATCTCAGTAGTCAGCGCAGTCGTCTATGATCTGAGACTCCAGTTCGTGACCCGGTGTTGGAACTTCCTTCATAAGGTTTATTTATGAACACTTATTGTAACACTTTAATTTTCTAGAATTAAAAGCGTAATAAAAACAAAAACAGGATTTTTAAGCCTCTTTCCACTTTTATTCTAATACAAATACAAATACTGTGCTCTCTGCACACCCCTAATATATATATATGTATATGTATATACATACAATATATATTTTTAACTTCAATGTGTCAGTCAGGAAGCCGAACCTGAATAATAATAAATAAGGAAAATTAATTAGTTTTCAGCCAAAATCTTGTTCTGAGGCCAAACTATCAGCTGATAAAGAGTGTTTGTGTTTGTGTCTGATGTATTAAAAAAGAATGAAAACAGTTTATTATCATATATCAGTTTCAAATTGTGGTGTCATTCTCACTCTTGTACTGCACATCCTTTGTCCTTAACTATCCCCGGAGAAAATAACAGGAATGCTTTCATAAATTGATAGAAAAATAAATGACTAGTGATAAACAGATTTAAAACCTGTCAGTGTTAACAGATGAACGACAGTGTGAAGCAACACAGCGAGTGAAAAATGTGTTGAAAACGAAGAGGAGCAGCAGTGGGAACAGGAAATGAAAAGAAGGAAGTGAAAGAGTTCAGAGAACAAGAGGAGAACAAGGTCAGTGTGTAGAGTAGAAACACACACACACACACACACACACACACACACACACACCTAGTTATCTCAGGATTCTGTCAATCAAGCCAACGCCGCCTGACTCTCTGTCTCATCACCGCGGTAATGACTCTATACGAGGTATGATGAAACGATCATCATCAGGCGTCCTGTGACTCATCGACACCCCTCCACTGCCATGTCACAGCCAGTGAAGAGCTCTGATTGGTCCAGAGGTGGCAGGTTCAACGAGGAAAGAGGGAACACAATGATCCACAGCTCGCTTCCACATTTTCAAGTCCAAAAAAAAAAAAAAAAAAAGAAGGAGGTTATTGAGTTCGTTGCAGCCATACAGAGGATACGGGCGCCGCAGGGAACTCCGCTTCACTTTCTGATGAAACTCCAAACATCATAACCATTAAAAGACATATCAGATCATCAAAAACCAGTTTAGACCATCAAATGATCATTTTAGACCACTGAACACTCACCTCAGACTATCAAACAGCCACATTAACAATTAAATACACCATCAGATTCCCAGTTTACACCATGAAACGCTTAGTTTGGATTAATGAATGACCTAAAAATACCTTTTTTATTCCTTTTATTCTTTTTATTTATATTTATTTATATTTATATATTGTGTCTTGTCTCCTTGTTTTAAATTTATCTTAACTTTACCGTAATTTTGTCTTGCTCTTGTTTTGGCCGTACTGCTTTCTGAGTATCCTGCTTTTGTTTTGTCTGTTAAAGCACTTTGTAAACTCTGTTTTTAAAGGTGCTGGATGAAAAAAGTTACCATTATTATTATTAAAATGGAAAGTCGAGACCATCATAACTGAGTTTAGAACCTTGAGTAACCATCTTAGACCTTCAAACGCCCATCATATGGTGTTAATAAACCATCTCAGCTCAGACTATCATAATGTTCAGTTGTGATAATCAAAAACACCTTAAACATCAACAGGGAATTAGAATAATTCCACTCGGATCACCACAATCAGTGGTTTGTACATCTTTTGATTAAACTGTATGAATTAATTGTCTCGTTAGCAACTGAGCTAAGCTAACAAGTTTGCTAACTAATCAAGAGATTTATTTTCCCTTTTCAGCAGCGGAAGATCGGTGGTTTGATTCCTGGCTCCTCCGATCTGTATGTCGAAGTGTCCTCGGGCAAGATACTGAACCCCAAACTGTGAATGTGTGTGTGAATGATTAGACCGTCCTGATGAGCAGGTCGGCACCTTGCATGGCAGCCTCTGCCATCAGCGTATGAATGTGTGTGTGAATGGGTGAATGTGGCTCGCAGTGTAAAAGTGCTTTGAGTGGCTGTAACACCGGGATTCCACCGGGTGCGTGTGCGTCGCGTTCCGGCTCCAACGTGGTTTTGCTCCGTCCTCTGCACGGCGCCATATTCCACCAGGAGCGTGTCAGAAGCGGAGCGTCTTGACTGCAGGGTTAGCCATCCGCCTTTTGAATTCAGTTGCACTCCTATTACAGTAATTACAGCAGCCTAGTTAAAGCCAAACTGCACCTTTAGGCTACCGTAATTACTACAGTAGCAGGGCAACTAAACTGCCCGATTTTGTTAAGCTGCTCAGCTTTCATTGATGTGGTAATTTCCCTTGATTTGTACTTCTACTATGGTTAATTAGGCTACGCAGTTAAATGGTTTCTTTATTCATTTGTTTTAATTGTGTTTATTGTTGATGGGATGTTTTATTTTGAAAAGTGACCGGATGCTCAATGCTGTTTGCGTGTCTGACTTCCTGACTTCAGACCCCCCAGTTTAAACCATCACATACCCAGTTTCCAAACACCGACCTTAGACCATTGAAAGTCCAGCTTAGACCACAGACCTTCAACTTCAGACCACTAAATCACCAGTTCAAGAGTTAAACCACTGAAATTCCATCTTAGCTTATCAAATGCATCGTTCAGACAGCTGAACACACAGTTCAGACCGTCAGACTAATTTATTCCTTTATTTTAGGGCCACATTAGGTTCAAGAAGCAGGCAGCTCGTCACAGGAAACAGATGAGGTGATGATGTTGATGCGTCTTTACACAAACACGCACAGAAGAATCTTAATAATCAGAACACGACATGTGAGGAACGTCTGCCATGCGTCACCGTCATTTATGTTTAAATTAATTACATACTTTCTTTTTTTATCTGATCAATGGAAACACATTTAATCCTATTCACACACACTGTGGAGCGTCAGATGCTATTATTTCATGCTATCCGGTCTTGTTCCTTCCACACAGAAGCTTTAAGTTCTTCCTGTTCATTCAGTGATTAAATGTCAGCAGGATGTGGACGTCAGAGACAAAAAGGTTTTTCATCTTTTGTCATTAACCTTCGTCAGACAGTTCGTTAATTCGAAGCTCCTCCTCTGTTGCCGTAGCGCTACGTCTTAAACTGTCAGCGCTGTTACTAACGATGCTGCCTATGTGTTTCTACCATCATTACACTCATTATACTGTCTTCCTTCAGTCCTTCATGTCTGTCGCCTCCACTTTTACCTTTGTTTCCTTTACTTCCTGTTTCCTTCCATCACGTTTCATACTTCCTGCCTTTACAGCGCCGACACTGAAGGTCACATTATGATGAAAATGTGCTGTGCGTTCATTATCAGTTAATGTTTTTCCAATTAATTGATTACCTGTTTGGTTTATGAAATGTCAGAGGATGGTGGAAAATGTCAATCACAGAAGACTAAAAAAAAAAACTGAAAATATAAACATGTAAGAAGCTGCAACCAGAGAATTTTGGCTTTTTCTTATAAAATGAACTTTATTTTTTTATTTTTTTATTAGTTTATTTGTCAGGGACGATGCAAAAAAAAACATTGTAACAGGTTAAAATAACATGAAACAGACCCGTCATAACACATCACTACCAGAAATACATTAATTAAATAAAGCTCATAATAAATAGTGACATTCTCAATAACAACAGTATTTACATCACATAACAATCAGTTTACATGGGTTGCATATGTATACACATGTTCCCTATTATTGGTATCTATGTGTGTCTACAGTCGTCGGGGGAAACAGAAACACAGTCAACATGACGACTGTATGTGTTCAGGTTGTTTCAGGAGCTGCTGCGAGCGGATTCAAGAGACTAAATGCTTTAATGGCGTTTGCACGTCGCTCATGTCTCGCTTTCGATGTGGAATCTCAGTTACAATCGTTTTTGTTTGTTTGTTGTTTGTTGTTTCTTGTAATTCCAGTTTACGTTCTGATTACTTTTGAGAATTTCCCACAAAACTGACCGTCACACATCCAGGTTAATACACACTGTAAAAAATGAACATTTACACCGTGCAGTAAAATTTAATTTCATCATTTTTCATGTATTTCACATTTTTGAAAAATATTGTTGATTGTCAAATTCTATAACAACCAAAACCAGTAAATCTTTCTGTTAAAAATAAGCTCAACTCTTGTTATTCTACAGCAGGAATAGTAAAAACAATGAAATCATATTTTATAATGAAATAAAAAACAAGGCTTTCTGTAAAAACATTTTATAAACGAGTAAATCATTTAATGCCATAAAAGTGACAAAATTCTTTCTTTTAAATAATGAAATCAAATGATGTTGATTCTTTAAAATGTTTGTATCTTTAAGATTGTTTGAGCAGGAAATACACCAACATTTCATTATACTGTTAAACGTCTTTCCTTTAAAAATAAGATGAAATAGTGATTTTACAACATAGCTGCATTTTTACAAGGTTGTGTTGATAAAAAAGAACCAAATTTTACAGATAAATTCCAAAATGACAACAATGTTTTGCTACACTGATCGGAGCGGTCTCTCCAGGAAGTAAACCAAGAAATCTTTTCAACATGAAACGTCCAAATCAGCAGCGATTCAGACCAATCGTGACGTTTGGTGTGGCGGTAACTGACGTCATTCAGGTGGAAGATGGACAAATCTCACCTGCCAACAAACATGATGCCATAGACGAGCAGAACAATTCCCAAATGTTCCCAAATGAGGTTTGATTCAGTGAGTCAGAAGAAGACAAGCTGATGTTGTACGAGTACAATCGTGTGAAATTCTTTTGCTGGAAGGCTCCACTACAGAAACAGTAAATAAATATATATATATATATACGACATATAAATACAAAAACAGGCATATAAATATAAAAACAATATGAACAGCAATAAAAAGTATAAAAGCAATAAAAGGTATAAAAGCAGGCATATAAACCTAAAACAGGCACGTAAATATAAAAACAGAGTATAAAAGGCAATAAAAGGTATAAAAGCAGTAATGGTGCATATAAAACCTTGAGTCACATATTGCACAGATGGTTACAATGCATGTGTGTGTGTGTGTGTGTGTGTGTGTGTGTGTGTGTGTGTTACTTATTAAACAGTCTTATGGTCTGGGGAAAAAGCTGTTCCTCAGTCTGCTGGTGTGTGTTTTGGGGGTCTTGTATCTGGTCTTTGAGGGCAGCAGGGAGAACAGGCTGGATCCGTCCTGACTCGGGGACTCAGGGGACCTCCTGAGGCACCGCTGGGTGTCCTGCTCCTGCAGAGGGATGTGCTGGGCCGTACCAGCTGGTAAAGCAGCCTGTGAACTCTCTGTGGAGTCCAGTATGAGTCCCTGAGGATCTGGGGCCTCAGGCCAAATTTCTCTCGGCGCCTGAGGCTCTACAGACGCTGTTGGACCTTTTTAACGACTGTGGTGGTGCGGCTAGCCCATGTCAGGTCCTTGTGGATGTTAACTCCTAGATATCTCCACTACTGATGCACGTAATCCACAATGACCTCCTTAGTCTTGGAGATGTTCAGTTCAGACGTCCGGTGGTTGTCCTGACACCACTGTTCCAAGGCGGTCACCTCCTCCCTGTAGGTCATCTCGTCGCCGCAGGAGATCAACCTGCTGTGTGACGCTCCGTCAGAAAGTCCAGGATCCAGTCACTCGGTGTTCAGGCCCTGATCCTCAAGCTTACAGATGAGCCTGGAGGGCAACATGGTGTTGAACACACAAACAGCATCTTCACATAAGTGAGACGGCGGTGTGTGTAGGACATGGACGATGGTGTCCTCTGTGCTCCTGTTTGGGCAGTATGCAACTTGCAGGGGGTCAAAGGTCGGGGGGCAGATGAGGGATTCAACTAGTCTCTAAAAACACCTGCTGGCTGTGGGGGTGAGAGCTGTGGGGCACTAGTCACTGAGACTGACCACTCTGCTGTTTGGGGATGTGGATGATGGTGGGGACAGTCTGGAGGGAGATGGATGGTTGAACATGTCAGCACCAGCTGGTGGGCGACGACCTTCAGGACTCCAGAACTATAGAAACAAAACTATATTTTAATATTAATGGATTTATTTTAATGACATTATTGATGATTGTATTTGCTGCTAATGTTGAGCTGAAAGTTTATTTAATAAAGGTTATAAATGGAACTCAAGTACAGTATTTTCTTGTTTATAGAACTTTGAGTCCTCATGGTTCTCATGTTCAGAAAATACATTAAACGTTAGAGCTGAAATATAGATGTTTCTGTGATCTGCAGGAAGTCATTACATATGACTCTTCACTGGTAGGAGTTTTTTTTCCAAGTGGTTTTTCCCAGTTCCTGTAATTTTACAGCAAAAAGAGCAGATAAAACACTACAAATTGTATCACAATTTTTGAGAAAAGCTGCTGCAAAATCAAACATTTTTATGGCTGCAACAATCACAAAAAACCCAAACTGTGAAACCCTGGAGGGAGCGATCGAGGTGTTTGATTCTCAACAGGGAAGCTGTGAGTGTAGCTGGTGTATGGATTGATTGACAGGTGTCTCAGCCAATCATATTCAGCTGTGACAGTTGTTGCTTCATCGTTCCACCCAGCTGCCTCCACAGTCCGTCGGCCAAATGTAGATTTACTGGCCAAAATCAGCACGAGGTGAGAAACCTGTGAGGGACACCACAACAGACATGAGGTCACATGTGAGGTGAGATAATACAGTGTGTGTGTGTGTGTGTGTGTGTGTGTGCGTCAGGTTATATAAGCGTTCAGGTGTTTATTAATCCAGTGGAAACTGAGAAGCTGAGCAGACGACCAGAGTGGAGACTCCTGAGGTGTTACACTGTGTCTATGTGTGTGTGTGTGTGTGTGTGTGTGTGTGTGTGTCACCCTGCGGAGTCATTTCCTCATGGTGGGAATCATCCTTTATTAAGCGCTCTAATCCTATTTTGACGACTCTGCAGAGTAAAACGATAGCAGGCCAGGAAATTAAACAGACGACTCACAACAGAGAGACAGAGAGAGAGTGTGTGTGTTTGTTCACGTACATCTATCTTTGTGAGGACCAACGTGAGTTTTACACTTTAGTTGTGAGGACATTTACATTTCACATTTACATTTTGGTCCGTCCGCCTTTTTTTTTGAAGATTAAGCCTTGGTTTTAAGGTGAAGGTTAGAAGTGTGTTTAGGTTCAGTTTAAGGTAAGGTGCTTTGTGCTCTAATTCAAGTCTTCAAGGTCCACTTAACAAATTTCCACCACATCTAAGGTCCAGTAAGGATGCTTAAGTTCAAGTGTATTTATTCAGATAGCCCTTTTTATATAGAAAAATACATAAGAGAACAAAAGATGAAAAAACAACAATAAGACAGTAAACAATAACCATAGGTAGATATGTTTTGTTCAGCTTTTTCATCCTTAACAATTATTTAATTTAACTTTTCATGTGAACCAAGTAAGAGACTGAAAATATACTGCGTTATCCCTGTATTTAACTGATAAGTGCTGCTTGAAAGTTTGTGAACCCTTTAGAATTTTCTCTATTTCTGCGTAAATACGACCTAAAATACGATCAGATTTTTATTTTTATTTTTTTTTTGTTTTTTTTATTTTTATCTTATTTTATTTGATTTTATCTTATTTGTTTTTATCTTATTTTATTTTATTTTATTACTTTTATCCTATTGTGTCCTTCATTGTTTTATTGTGTTTTTTATCTTGCTGTGCAGCACTTTGGATTTTACACAAGTACTAAAACTGGACAAAAGGAACCCACTTTTAAACAAAGGAGACAGAAACATTTAATTTATTCATTATTGAGGAAAATGATCCAATCTTACATATTTGTTGGAGGCCAAAGTATGTGAACCCTTGCTTTCAGTAACTGGTATGACTCCCCTTTACCGCAATAACTTCAACCAAACATTTCCAGTAACTGTTTATCAGCTCTGCACATCGACTTGGAGGAATTTTAGCCCAACAACAGTCCAGAACAGTCTCAACTCAGGGACGTTGGTGGGCTTCTCAACATGAACTACATGCTTCAGGTCCTTCCACAGCATTTCTATAAGATTCAGGTCAGAACTTTGACTCGGCCGTTCCAAAACATCATCTTTCTTCTGTTTTAACCGTTCTTTGGTAGAAGAACTTGTGTGTTTAGGGTTGTTGTCTTACTGCATGACCCACTTTCTGTTGAACTTCAGTTCACAGACGGATATCTTGACATTTTCCTGTAGAATCTGCTGGTACGACTCAGAACTCGTAGCTCCATCGATGATTGCAAGCTGTTCTGGTTCAGAGGCAGCAAAGCAGGCCAAACCATGATACTACCACCACCATGTTTCACAGATGGGTTCAGGTTCTTATGCTGGAACGCAGTGTTTGCTCGTTGCCAAACATAATGGTCTCATCCATCCACAGAACATTGTTCCAATCACCTTCTGGCTCCACGAGGTCTTGAGCGAACCGTAGACGGCAGCAATGTTCTGTTTGGAGAGTAGTGGGTTTCTCCTTGCAACTCTGCCATGAACACCATTGATGTTCAATGTTCTCCTGATGGTGGACTCATTAACATCGACTGTAGCCGCTGCAAGAGAGACCTTTAGTTTCCTAGACGTTACCCTGGGGTCCCTTATGGCCTCCTGGACTATTACACACCTGCTCTTGGTGTGATCTTTGTTGTTCCACCATTCCTGGGGAGGGTAGCAATGGTGTTGGACGTCCTCCATTTGTATACAATCTACCTGACAGTCGACTGGTGGAGTCCAAGCCCTTTCCAGCCTGGTGAGTATCAGCAACTCTTCTTCTAAGGTCCTCAGAAATCTCCTTTGTTTAAGCCATGACACACTTCCACAAACTTGTGTTGTGAAGCTCAGAGTTTGATAGTGAAGACCCAGATTTCTCTTCTTTAAATAAGACAGGGTCTCCCAGACTCACACTGGATTGTCATCCTGTTGATTGAAACAACTGACTCTAATTTCCCCTTCAAAATTGATAATCTTAGGGGTTCACATACTTTTGCCACGTACAAATATGTATCATTGGATAATTTTCCTCAATAAATAAACAAACAAGTGTAAAGTTTTTGTCTCATTTGTTTAACTGATGTCTCTTTATCTAGTTTTAGGACTTGAATGGAAATCTGATCACGTTTTAGATCTTATTTATACAGAAATAGAGCAAATTCTAAAGGGTTCACAAACTTTCAAGCAGCACTGTTTATCATCTTCCTTCATGTCTGTGACGGTCGGCTTTTCCCTCCACCTTCTAGTGAAGCCGTTTAGAACAACTTTAAACACTTTTCATTTCTGAAGTGATCGCACAACATGCAGTAAGAATTAGTGTAGAGCTGCAATGATTCATTGAGTTCTGAGTCATTTTTCAATTCTCTGATTGCAGCTTCTCAAATGTGAATATTTTCTTGGGCTTTGGGAAACACTGATCGACATGTTTCACAATCTTCTGACATTTTATGGACCAAACAACTAACCAGTTAATCGAGAAAATGATTAATTCAGTTCTGATCGACCATAAAATCAACACTCACTTTTTCAATCTGAGCTCCAACATCTGACAACCTTGTTAACTGTGGCAACTCTTAGACGTCACAGCGATGCATCACTCAAGCGGGCTGAAAATATGTTCCTGGTCCGTTGTTTTTCCTGACTGGAGTCTACCTGTTAAACACCCCTGGATGAGGGAAACTTTATGCCGATGAGGGTCCTCACAAGAATAGCAGTAGAAATGTGTGTGTGTGTGTGTGTGTGTTTGGACACATGCTGACCTGCAGCAAATAGTAACAAGAGAGAGAACATGTTTTTGTCTCCATCGTCTTTTGATTTATAACAAATCAATGTGCCAACGCTTGTAAGTGTGTGTGTGAGCAGGAATGTGTTGGCTAGCCTTTCAGCAGCAGGATGATGAATGAGATGAATGAACACAGTCTGTTTCACAGACCTCTTCTCTCTGATCAGTTTGGATATCTTTGGTGCTTTTCTGTCCAGAAGATTTACTGTATATTTGGACCTGATGGTGGCGCTAGAGGAGAGGTCAGAGGGTCATTAAAATCATTAGGTTTCCCCCTCTGGGGACCATGAATATTCACTATGAATTTCATGAAAATCTGTCCAGTCATTGGTTAATTTGCAGGGTTGATTACTTATTTAGCCCCATAACAGTATATATCATGAATATTAATCACACAAGTCATATTTTTAATGAATAGTTATTTATTAATTAAAAAACAGGATAAAATTGTATTAACAAAACTGAATTTCGTCTCCATCCCAGTGTTCATCCTTGTTTATTTGCACTTGTTTTCCTCTGAAAAGTAAAGACGAACATCACACTTGCTGCATAGCGTGTTGGTTTATCCTTCATCGCAGTGTCCTCTTCCTCTTCACTGGGAAATGTGAGATTTTTCAGCCAGCGATACCTCGTCACAGGCAACGACGGTGTGTTTGTTTGGTTGGGGCTTGATGATAATCACTGGCTGGGAAGTTAGTGGGTTGTTGGGCTTTTTTCGTCCACTTCACTGGCATCTTCATCTGCCTCTTCATCACTCACATCAGTGTTGTCTGATTCCATTTCAAAATCACTCTCTCCATTTAGGACGGCAACAATCACATCCTGCACACTGTATAGAAGACCTGTCTTTGCTGGTTGCATTCAGAAATGGAAAAAGTAAAAACAAATAATAATAAATATGTGTATTAATGATACATATAAGTATTATACTGTATGAGATAACCTGAAGGAATAGATAGGGTGGTGGACCAATTAATCCTGATTCATTTACACATTCCACTAAATTCACACAATACTGTCTGACTGGCCTATTGTGCTCTCTACTTATCATACCTACAGGAGTTCTTCCATCCCCCCAGAACATTTACATCCCCACTTCAGGACCATTCACACCTGTCCCTGAACAATGCAACAACCATCCCCCAAAACATTCAGAACAGTCAGAATCTGTTTCTAACTAATGTAACAGGCAAACAAACAAAGCCCAGAAAAAAGCCCAGGAGCAGTTAAATCTATTTTTTATCTGATAAGATACAGATAGAATAAATACTGCAACCAGAAACAGTTTATTCATTTGTTCAATTCTTGTTTAAACTCAAAATTTTAACAGAGTATTTTCTATAGTATTTCAGTTTTCCATGTGTGTTTTCCATACGTCCCCATGTCATGTGTAAGGTGCACATGCTTTGCTTTTTTTTTTTGACTACCAACCTCACCCAGAGATGTAGAATTACAACATAGACATAACAAGCTCAAAATCAAACTTGATGAATGTATTCCACAATCACTAAGTATCTTCATGTTCTAGACATTGTAATAATCACAAAAAAATATTTAAGGCATTTTATTTACTTCTTTCTTGACAAATCCGGTCAAATAAAACAAGGAGATTGACGGAAAGTTTGCAGGTAGTGTGAGTTCATGGCCAGATGGCCGGACCTATAAACACATTTACTATCCAATAGCATTGCAGGGATAAACAATAGGACCCATTGACTATGTACACGTGGTCTTTAAAAAAAACTTTTTTTAAAGTTAGCTAAAAGTGGTTGTGTTAAGTCCTGCGTTTTATTGTGTATGTTACATTTTGTTCCCACACAGCAAACCAGTTTTTCTCTGGGATAATAGAATTAATGAACAACTACTTTATATGATGTTAGATGTTGTGTTTATACTTTAATCTGCTGAAAACAAGTGGACAAAAATGATAACAATGAAAAATGATTTAGTATTAACCAAATTGAAAATATAAAAGGACCAAGACTAGAACCCTGAGGAACCCCACAAGTCATTACTGACACTGTTAATGGGATGATCATGTTGCTCTGTGTCTGCTGTTTGCTAAAATGTTAGCCACAACTACTTTATAAACTGATAATATATCAGATGTTGTGTTTTAAGTTTGTTATGCTGCCAACAAGTGGACAAAATTAAAATGAAATCAGATTAATTTAACTTTAACGGGATAGAAAATATGAAGGACAAAGAAAAGAACCCTGAAGATGTGGAAGAAGTCAGCTGTTTGCTAACATGCTAGCCACATGTTAGCCACAACTACTTTATAAGCTGATAATTTATCTATAATCAAGTAATTCAGCTTTAAAAAATAATTTCATCCCTGAATCTGACCAAACAATCAGCAGACAACCTGCAGAAAACTGTTAAGTTGCTTAAAGAAATCAGTTTTGATGTGATTTTGTAGCAGTAGAGTGATTTTGATTTTGTTTTTTGTATTTTATGTAACATTGGTTATAATCTGCTGTTGATGATGTGCAGTCCTGCCAGCAGCTGTCAGTCTGCCTTTAACAAAAACAAGGCAGTTTGGTGAAAGTTGAGGGTTTTTTTATGACTGTTTCTGTCACTCTCTCTCTCTCGGCTCAGTTCCCAAGGAGACTGAGCGAAGGTCACATTTTTCTCTGACCTTCAGTTTTTTATCCATCAGCATATCACATTGCGTCAGCCTCCATCTGTCTGTCTGTCTTTTTTCATACGGCGCTTTGTTTTTGTCTGACTGTTGCAGTTCAGAATTAGACACACCCAAAACGTTATCAAAAACTCATAATTTAACAATGTATATTAATATTTTCATTAATAAACAGATAAAATTAAATACTTTGGTAACAATTTACCTGAAGTCCCCCTATTTAGCATTTATATTCAGCATGCAATCATTTAATAAGTGGTTTAAAGTACATTATAATGTAGTTATAAGCAGATATAAGGACATTTTAAGTGCTTATTAATGTACAATACTGTCTCTTGTAAATACTTCATTAGAGAACCCTTAGAATATGGACGATAGAAGACATGAGCCTTTAACACAAACACACTCAAGGTTACACTCACTAGTTAATAAAACCAATTAAATAAAAAGAGTTCAAGAATTTTAAAATATGAAATATGTATTTAAAGTAACATTGAATGTGTAGATGATACACTTCACATCGTAATGCATTTGGTGTCATTTTAATGCAATATAAACAACAGGCTTGGCACATATGGATGTGTAATACATGAGGAAATGCATACATTGTCTATTTAAATTATTCTACATGTGTCCAATAGTCTACCACTCATTCCACAGAGCTTCTGCACTGTGTATATACACACAGTGCAGATGAAAAATTAAATAAATAAATAAATAAAAAGACACTGGCTACTGTACTGACAGCTAGCTAACTTGGCAACATCTTACAGTGCTTGTAGCAAAGGCAGCCGTTAGAAAAAAAAGCACCCAACAAACATTGTTTGGATGGTGACTCTAATGAATATCAAGTCTGGCCAAATGTTGGTTTATAAAGTGTTGTGATGTCACAAGGTGTCGTCCTTTTCATGTTCAATAAAGGTCTTCCTGGACTTCAAAAACACTTCAAACACAGCAGCAGATCCAGATTATTTAGTTAGATTACATCAGTTAAACCCATAAATGACAACAAAAATGAAGGCCGCCTCCGTCCTCTCTCTTCAATATTTAGACTACAAAGTGGAAACAATTACTTTTCTTAAATTGTACAGTTACACTGTGTATTTATATCTTCACTGTGTTTTTGTTGGCTACATTAACTCTTTTTGTCCTTGTTCCGATCCCGTCCATGCTGAGTCCAAGGGAAGGTATTCAGGATCTGTTTGAGAAATGTCTGGAAATATAAAAAGTTTCAAAATGAGTCTGTGGAGACTAATCCTCATGGTCATTGCTGAAATAGTCCAGAACTACATCATTGTTAAGCAATAACAGTTTTGAAATATTACACTGAGGTGTTGAAGTTTTACCTGTTTTCACCCAAAATGTAGTAAGGTAAGCGGTTCAAAAGAGCAATTCACATATTGCTGCACGGGGACCTTTAGGTGCAGCAAATGTAGGCACTGGTTGAACTGGGAGGTTCCTGCTGCTGTCATCCTATTCTGCATAGTCATCATCAGGGTCAGTGGTCTCCTCCCTGGGTGCATCTAAATTTAAATGATACTCTCTACGATATAGCATAAAGTGCAGATGTTTAACAAAGGCGTACTAATAAAAGCTGAACAATGCCATCAGTTTAATTTGGTAATTAAAAGTAGGTAATTTAATCACTTCATTGACTGAACAACTGTGAAATCCTGCAAAACAACAAATTATATAATATGTGGTGTAAATATGACTACATTCTAAATCATTTTCTTCATATCTGTATTTTCACCGGGAGGTTCATGGGTGCTGTGTGACCCTGGAAGTTTCAACACGTGACGGTGTCTGCTGCATACAGGCGGACTCTGACCTTCACCGTTGCTTTCAGTGCTCTCAGCCTGACCTGCACTGTCCCCGTTCTGAGCCCGACGTTTCTTCTTCAAGTCAAAGTGAAATGAAAAAAAACCTTTTTAACCCTTTTAGATCACATCTTCAGCCATATTATGCACCTAGTTAACAATATGCAGTATGCCAAAAAATAATATAAAAAATCAATTTCTTTGTATTTTTGTATCAGATCCAATCATGTTTTCTTCCTGTAAAATAAAATATGACTGTGTGCTAACGTAGGCTTGAACCAACCAATAATATCATGACATCCACCCATCAATCAATCTTCAACTTTTAGCAGCACAAAGCTGAGATTCATTATGATGCGCTCACTTTTCAATGTTCAAATCAAAAGTCCTCCCAGCGTTACGTCCCGCCCGTCTGTCCTGTTTCACTCAGTTAGGTAATCTCTAAATGCTGTTTCACCTGGACTTTAATGAAGTCTTGAATATCTCCTACAACACGTCAACAAACACAATTAAAAGCAACAAATTACTCGTACTGTTAATTCATGTCACAAAACAGTGAAAGAAAACAGAGTGTTTACACAGTGCTGTAAACTAACAAGAGAGAGAACAGTGCTGTAAACTGAAAGCTAGCTAGTTAATGCTAACTAGCTAGCTACTGTAACAGTGAACAACATGACCATGCTAACTTTAGCTAAACCAGACAGACAGCTACGCTAACCACATGAAAACATTAGTCTATTAAGTGTTGTTTAAGAACATTCATGGAAAAAAAGTTTTTTATGGCATAAAATGTAAAACTCTATAAGTTGCATGAACCGTACACAGGATAGCTAGCTGCTAGCTGCTAGCTAGCTAACTGGAAGAACATAGGCTATATATTTATATAGCTAGCTCAAGGTACAGTACAATCACATCACCTAATGAGGTTTAACAATGCTGTGAAGATTTTACATAACAATGAAAGCAGAAGGCCTATTATGGAATTAAACTGACTGGCTCCTTCTATCAATCAGCTGATAAAAGGTCTTCATCTGCTGACATTAGCCAGCTAGCTAACCAGCTAGCTTGTTAGTTTTTATTTTTTAAGAAAAACTCATTGAAAATAACTAAACATTAATGATGTGACCAACTGTGGTGATTCTTCCCTCTATATTCTTTCTTCTGCTCCTTTCTGCGCTGCTTCCTGCCTCGTCTGTCTGATCATTTTGTCCTTTTTTGACTCATTTTGCAGCTGCAACTCAAAGGGAGCTAGAAACGTAGTCTTTGAGGACAGTGCATAATATCCTGCATGCTGGCTGGTTACGTGCATCACGTCATGACAGCAGTGTTTATTCCATCATGATGTCAGTTTATGACTGTTTATTATTGTAATTAAAAGGCTGTTTTAGTTGATGTTGTTACAGTAACCATGATGAATAAAATGATGTTAGTAGCACCAGAAAAGAAAAGCAACACCACACTTATGAAGAAAATAAAACAACCCAAAAAACTTTATCTTGTGGCGCCCCTGTGACATGTTACACCCCCTAGGCAACCACCTATATCGCCTATGACACGGGCCGACACACACACACACACACACACACTGAGGCCAGGGTCAGGCTGAGAGTTATCAGTCCTGTTGAGTCTTGGGTGTCGCTGTGGAGGACAGAACAGGCCCGGAGGATATCACTGTCACTGATATAGAGCGTGTTCATCAGTGTGTGTGTGTGTGTGTGTGTGTGTGTGCTCTGCGTCCATTCAGCCTGTTTGCATCTCAGACCTTGACAGCAGAGACATTTCTTCATTTTTCTTCTTCCTCAAAGCTACATTTACTGCTGAAATTTACCTGCTTTTAACCCTTAAAGGCTTCATATTCTGCTTGTTCTGTTATTTATTTCCTGTCCTGATGTCAGATTATAAACAAAACCTGAGTTGAACGTATGTAGAAACGCTGCCTTCAACCTGCTCTACCATGTTGTTTTTTTTCTACCTTGCTGACAAGCTGACGTCAGCTCATTGTTCCTGCCCATAAACAGCCGTCCGCTCCGTAGCCTTGGTTGCTAAGGTTGTTGCTAAGGTTTTTCCATCTGTTGTTTGCGTCGTCCACCCTCATGCTGATGACAGTAACTCTAAAAAAAGGACATGAAACTGAAGGAGCTCATAACGAGGATTATATTTTTTTGCAAAGCGATGAAACTAGTAATTCAGAAAGCAGAAGTAGAGCAGTGACGATGCTAACTCTGACGACACGACGAGGGACAAGACCATATTCATCTGCAACACATCAGGGAACCTCGTATAAAAGCAAAAATGAACAGGCTACGATGAAAAATATTAATGAATTCCAAAAACAAATCTTTATTTTGTTGAATGACTGAAAAAAACTAAATGGTAAAAATGGTTTTTGTGGGTTTATTACGATAAGATTAGATGCATTATTGTTATTTAATATGTAAATCTGCATTATTATATATGAACCTGTTGCTAACGAGCTCAGGTTCTGTATGTAGGAACGTTTGATCCATTTAAGGGTTAAACGCTCAGTTCACTCGAATCACAGACACACATTTTTTATTTTTAGCTCTGATTTTGGCAGATTTGTTTGAGGTTTGCAGATCGGGAGATTTTCTGACCTCGTTACTGAGCTGCAGCCGACTGGAATTTACATTTAGTTTGCGGTGCTGAAAGCTTCCAAAAATGATGTTTGAAAAGCTCAGCAAGAGTGAATCTATCCAGGAATAATGTCCCTGACTGCTACACATTCATTTACAGTTACACCACTTACACACATCCTCTATATATGTGTGTGTGTGTGTGTGTGTGTGTGTACGCGGATTACATATATTTAATGTTTTACTGAGTGAGAACAAGGTCAGCCACCGATGGGAGCGGGAAGTATCGGATGGGGAGATGATTTAAGGAGGCTGGGAGATGAGTTTTCAATTCACAGCAGCAGTTGGGGAGTAACAGCAGTAAATATGCAGATATGACAGCAGGAATCCCCTCCGGACCGCAGGAGAAGAAACATGGCCGACTGAACAGGAACCAGCCGATCCAGCCTGTAACCTCAGGAGACCACGAACATGAAACAAAAAACTGAGAACAATCAGCAGGTTGTACAGAAGCTGACGGATGTCCTTCCACACAACACGCTGACGACTTCATCTACAGTCTTCAGATGTAAAGTTTGTCCTGCTGGTGGCATCAGAGGTCATGGGGTCATCCAAACCTAAAGCCTTCATCCTCTGGGTTCATTTGAATCAGATGATGGCACCAGAGGAAAGGTCAGGAGGTCACGAAAATCAGCATGATTCATCTTCTGAGGACCACAAATATGAAGGAATGAATATATCTGATCATTTGTTGTCTTGTCTTGGCCCAAAAATCAAAAACATCCCTGAACTGCTAAAAAACTTCATGTTAGAAGTTTGTACGGAGTCCCTGAAGTGCCAAAAGATACATTAAAAAAAAAAAAAATGTGCATAAATGTAATTATTATCTGTGGACTGAGATCATTTATGCAAACAACATCAAATTTGCCAACAAAATTATTATCTAGATGCACAAGTTTTCCTGTTCACACAAGACAGTTTACACACTCACACGTTAATAATGTGCCTGAACAGGATCATGCAAAAGATAATGTGCAAAAAAAAAAAAAAAAAAACGTTGTTCACCGTAGTTACAACGTACTCGGCCGCCATTCCCAGTTTGAAAAGTGGTCCCTCCCTGTGTGAGTGCATAAGTGCGCATTATACAAATGTAAGTTATACATGTGTTTTTTAGCACTAAGCACCACTATACTATTGTCGGATATAAGTTGTCAGTATGTTTTTTGGGTTAATTTAGCAGTCTGTAATGATTTGGTAGCGCGAACGGTGACACAAATGCTAATGCTAGCTGATGCTAATTTGCGATCATCATTTCCGGTAAGTGCAAAACGGCTGTGTTTGTTTTGAGACAACACAAAATTTGCACATTACGCCAGTAATATATAGTGTACTCAGTGTACTACATGAAAGTGTACTAACAGAAGTATGTGATTTGAGACACAGCTTAGGAGTTTTTCTGTTGAACATTAGCTAGCTAGCTAACATTACCCGAGGTTGGCCAAGGAAATCTTAAATTGTAATTTGAGACACGGCTTAAGATTTCTCGTTATATAATAATTGTTAACACAATAATAATAGATCATTTGTGCGAACTGCATAGTAATTTGTCTAAACAAGATAATTGTGTGAGAAAGAAGGTGATGGTGGAGAAAATCATCACCATCATCGCCAGGTTTAATTCTCTACGCAGCAGGAGCATCCTCGGTGAATCCATCAGAAAATGAACCTTCAGTTGTTGAGAAATGTTGCTGGTCGCCTTTAAACTCCGCCTCCTGCAGGTCAACATGGCGGCGGTTGGTTTCAGTAGGAACAGCTGAAGTCCTGGATCAGACTGAACCACGCTGACCCTGCTGATGACTAACAATGTCCTCGACCTCCACACCGCTGTGGGCGCCTGTGCACACTGTGCTACGGGTGTATTTGTCCTCCTGCTTGTTTCGCTGTAACGACGGCGACTAATCTAACGTGCATAACCTTTCAGTGTCGAGGCAGCCGGCCTGGTGAAAAGCCAATTAGGACATTATTATCCCTCATGATGCCTCGCCAGTGGAAAGTTTCCCTGTGGGTTCTGCGGTGTGCATCACTGAGCAGAGAGGAGGAGGAGGAGGACGGATGTTTTCCTTTGACAAAAAAAAGTCTGGTGATTCTGCAAGTTTCATGTTGGAATGAAAATTACTTCCTACAGAGCTGCACAGATGCTGACTGACTTAGAGTGAATGGAAAGGTTGTAACTGTGATGGTCGGCCTGCTGCACTGCTTCTCTAACTGCCCCCCCCATCATCACACAGTATACTGGTTTAAAATGAAGCATTAATTGAGTAGAAATTAGTATCAGAGAGACTTCAGGTGAGTGTTACTTGATTCTGTGAAGTGAGTTTGCTGCTCGTTTTCTCTGAAAACACTTAAAGTGTTTTATGACAAAGTGTGAAACAGAGATCAAATCTTATGCACACAAGTTAATTATTGTGTAAACAACATAGTAGCTCATATAAATGACACTATTATAATTTGTGCAAAGATAAAATAATATCTACAATATAAGATATATCTATCTATATCTAACTAATCATGTCTGTGCACGAAGGTGATCACATGAATGAAGATCATTTGTATCAACAGTAACTTGTGTGAGTTTGAATCAGAAACAGGTTTATTGTTTAGTAGATTTGCATATTAAAGGATTTTTTCTCTGTTATGGTGCATATCGATCAAAATATTCACAAGAATCAAGTAATCAATGAATATATAATAGAAATTTACAATAAAATATATGTAAGTGAAAACAGCTGTTATAAGTTTAAATAGAAGAGAATGAAATGTTCGTAGTATAAACAGCGATGTGCAGATAATAATAATAATAATAATAATAATAATAATAATAATAATAATAATAGAACATTAATGTTAGTTGTGATGATTCACAGATGTACAAATATAAGATTGTAAGAGTTTCCGTTACTATAACGTGTCGTCTGAGTTTGTGTCTGATGATCAGCTGCAGGCAGAAGAAAGAATCCAACAAACTCATGAACATGATTCACTTTGACTGATTATCATCATCTGACATCTTTGTCTGCTGTAAATATTGATCATCTTCGTTCTGTTCAGAGATCCGTAGTCGCTGTTTGTGTCGTTGCTTCACTTTTTCTCTGAGCTGAGTGATCGAAACACTGCTCAGATTCACCGCAGCAGGTTCGCAGCTGAATCCAGCGGTATGTTCAGTTCAGACTGTTTACTAGTCGAACATTCATTCATCATGATTGTTTCTGTAGCGTTCATGGTCTCTACTGCTAAAAGCTTCCGATTCGTTTGTACCTATATTGATCGTCTCTATTATAAAGCGACTGATGATGATTCTGTGCAGCTATAAACTCATCTAACTACCTCGGCGCTGAGCTGCAGCAGGAATAATGAGCCTGAGGAAGCTGTGATGTCAAACACATAATTATTAAATATTAGATGAAGATGATCTAGAGACTATTTGACCTCCATATTGTACTCGACATGCAGTTTTACTGTCTGAACGACTTCATTCAGCTTCAGTTTTATTACAGGAGGAAGTTCATTCATCAGGCTGCAGCCTCGCTGTAACTTTCTCAACAATCATCTGTTACTTTGTTGGACTTTGACGTAAGCAGGCGACAGTTTCAGAGACTCACTGGGAACAAGCAGGATGTGCTGCAGCACTTTGTATCAGCTAAGAGGCAACAATACTTTGTTTTACTGAGGACAGAAGCTGTCGGACCACTGAAGGTCTGAACTGTGAGGGTCACTGCACATTTAAAGAGACATAGTGCTGCTTTTACTCATGTAGTTCATATCCCTGCAGATCGTTTTCGTCCTCCGTCTGTTTTTAGATTTCTTGGCATTTCTGTGAAAATCAACTTTCAGAGATCTGGAACCTCCTGAGAGAGAAGAGATGAGTATCAGCAGGAGTGTAAACCTGCAGCAGTCAGTGTGTCATATTTAGCAGGATAATGTAAATCATTTCTAACATGACGGCGGTGAGAAGAGGCCTCGCTGTAACAGGCTGGACCGATCAGCTGCTTCGCTTCGTGCACGTCGTCCTACAAGAGATGAAAAGCGAAGAAGAGCGAAACAGATAATCAGATAAAAGCTGACGGATGACAAACAGTGAGCGAGGTCAAAGCCGCCGCCGCCGTGCGAACGGCAGCTGATAAAATGTATTTTAGGAGGCGATGAGGACACTGATAGCGAGGGCGTTCCTCACTCAGAGGGGCTGATGGGAAACAAATGACAGCAGTTAATCAGACTGAGGACAGATCTCTGCTACACACAGATGATATTTGGCCTTCCTGAAGTCATGTAATCCATTCGCTACGCTGTCTTCTGTCTCACTGAACAGCTGAGCTGCACTGAAGGAGTAAAATATTGACATCAAATCTGTCCTGTGATGTGTCTGTTTGGCTGTAAATCACTTCAGAGACTGTTTATGAATAAAAAGACTCTTCTGAACTGTAAACCAGCCTGTTTGTAAAGACGTGAAGCCTCAGAGGAGACGTCAGCAGATAGATGGAACCCAGTTTCTCACCTTCTTTCTTGTGCACGTTAGTTTTACACATGTTTGTGTGCACGACAGGTTTTTCTAGATACTTTCTCATGCAGTTTCTCATATGCACTAGGTATACACAGATATGTTGCGTGTGCAGTATGGTGCTTCTTTTCGTGCACGTTTGGTAGTTTTAGATACTTTTCTTGCATTTTTCCAGATCATGTTTGTGTGCACATCAGGTAACTGCATGGTTTGTTGTGCACGATAGATAGATACTTTCTCATATGTGCACGGTAGTTCCTCATATTTCCTTTGCACACTCAAATCAGTTAGTTTGTTCCTTTTCAGGGAACAGAGGGACAAATCCCACATATTTTACCTGCACATTACGTAGTTTTACATGTTCTTTGTGTGGTTCAGGTGCTTCCAGATAGTTTCTAAAGCTCACTTAGTGAATCCAGATATGTTGCGTGTGCAGTACGACGCTGCTTTTCGTGTACGTGTGGTAGTTTTAGATACTTTTCTTGCATGTTTCCAGATCATGTTTGTGTGCACATCAGGTAACTCTGCATGGTCTGTTGTGCACTATAAGTTTTTCTAGATACTTTCTTATATGCACAAGGCAGTTCCTCATATTTTTTTTACACACTCAAATAAGTTGTTCTTTTTATTTACTTTTCACCATCAACAGGAGCAGAAATCCTTCATATTTCACCTGCACGTTATGTAGTTTTACATGTTCTTTGTGTGGACCAGGTGGTCACTAAGTGAACACAGATATGTTGTGTGTGCAGTACATGAACGTTGGGTAGTTTTAGATACTTTTCATGCAGATATAATTCCAGATATTTTTTAGGTGTTTCCAGGTAATTCTTAGTTTTGGTCTGTATAAAGAAGCATAAAGCTTCTCCACCAGGACAGAAGTAATAAACATCACACTCTGCTGCGGAGGTGAGATGATTAATGGGCCTGTTGAAGGATTGATGTGCAGAACATTGGGTGAGTTTTCTGATGAAGGCAGCAGACTCTGACTGGCTGTGACTCAGTGGAAACACTGATCTGTAGGCTGAACCCTGCAGGAGATAAGAACTCACAGCAGAACACTCATTAATGTTGCAGTCGAGCGTTTAAAACACAGAATGTGTTTTTCATGAAAGTCTGTAAATCAGTCTGAGGGTTCAGAGGCCTCGGCCTCTCATGAGGGCCAAACCGCCGACCTCAGCTGCGATCCTGCCGCCCGCGATGGCTTTCTGCGGTTTGCGGTTTGGAAACTCGGGTTAACCCCATTTTACATTTTATGCCACGATTAAAAATCTTCAGAGGGTATCCAGCTCTACATCATGTTACATTCCCATTCTACAGCTGGTAATTACAGCTCTCACTGTGTGCAAGAACGCCAGCGTTTCAATTTGAATATAGTGCAACAAAACAGATGAAACGCTCATACGTGCATGTACACACACACACACACACACCTCGAGTGTGTGTCCAGTATCACATGAACTCATAGTTTCCTGCTCGGCAGCCATTATGTTATTAAGCTCTTACAGTCTAAAGATAAACCTGTTTCCACTGTTTGACATGTCAGCGCTGAGTCACAGAGTGCAGCTTCACGTCTCCTCCGGCGGCCATGTTGGACGTCTTTGATCTGCACAAATCAACTGTGAGGTTTGTCACCAGAGGAGGAAAATACATCATGTTACTTCAGTTTTGTCCAGGTCAGAGGTTCTACCAGCTCTGCAGAGGTTTTTGTTAAATTTAACAGGAAAATGTGTAAAAAAACAAACGTCAAAATATCCCAAAAACACCCAACTAGTGTTCAAAAACTCCACGTTTGAGACTTTCTTAAAGTTGTAGCTGACAGATTGAACTTGAGTCATGCTCTCAGTAGGGGTGTGCCCGAATACAAATACATTATTCGGCAAAGTACAAGTAATAGTGGGTTTTAAAAGAATATTTGTTTCATACAAATATTATATCATAAAGTTATTTGTTGGGGGTGTTCCCCAGAGATAAAGCTGAGCTCCCAAAGAGACTCTTCATCACCTGTTGTTCCTCTTCTCCTTTCCACAAAGTTAGGTTGTAAAAAAATAGGCAATAAATGAAAAGTGCAAAGTAATAATCACCTTTGAAGTTCTTCTACATGTTACATGCTGTGCTGTCTGTGTGTTATATGACCTCCTTTATAAGGTAGTTTATTCATGAACACTTTAATTTTCTCAAATTAGAATTGTCATAAAAACAAAAACAGGCTCTTTCCACTTTTATTTGAACACAAATACAGATACTGAGCTCTCTGCACATCCTGGAGAACTGAAAATTCTCAAATATTGTCTTTAATCACTTTTCGTTCATTTATCTCACTTCGTTTGAGGCTGACATTAGAGACGAGTCTTTATTTCTCATTTCCACTTTAATATTCATATTTTCGTTTTGAAGCCTGTTTTCTGATCTGTTGCTGTTTTAAAGTCATTATTATGTTTATTTATCTGTAAATGTCATAATCACCAATCTGTTGAAAACTCTTCCTCTTCTTCTCTGACACAAATACTGATTTAATTTCAAAGAACCAAAATGTTACTATAACGGTTAAAATATTAGATTCAATTCATTTCAGTCATTTTCAAAAGTTTCTACATTTTAAAAAAAATCATAGTTGAGCTTCTGTCAATGAAATCCAAACATTTCATATTTTTCTCTCGTTTCTCTCTGCTTGTCGTCTATTAGGTCACGTTTTATTGAACAGTGCACTAATAAGACATAAGTTTAGTTTATTATACAGTAAACAAACACAGTTATACCCTAATTAGACCTAATTACTATTACAGTTAGCTCAGCATGAGTCTCATTCTAGTAAAGAATTAAGTAAAAAATATTTTGCTGCTGAGTTATAAACCAAAGCAGACTCACCTGTTTATTTAACCTGCGTACTAATAGATGCAAATCTGTGCATCAATTAACCATTTTCATCTATTAATTCTATTCACCATTAACGAGAGATCCAGTTACAACAGCACAGCTTTAATTAGAGTCAGATATGTGATTCCACTTTAGTAACAGTTCGGTTCTGTTGTCATGTGTTGAATTATCCTCTAATAAAGTCTAATAAGGGTCTAACAGTGAGAAATAAAGATCCAGTGTCGTGTTACTGGGGTCGATAGTGACCTGGTATTACATGGTCTGATATTTTAACTGGTATTAGACTCTGTATTACTGGTTTGGGAGCAGAGCGGCTCAGTGTTACTACCTACAAACTCCATGTGACTCTGGAGAACATCCAGATGTGACCTGATGTGGTTTGACTTCAGTTTTCTTCTAACGAGCAACAAATGACCTTGTAAGAAAGTGAAACTATGTTAAATAAAGCCAAATAAAAAAAAAGTCCTCCGAGCTCTCAGTGTTTAGACTATTATAAAGTATATAATTGATATAATATGGTGTAATATAAATTACATCTAATTACAGGCTGTGGTGTCTAATTAAACTATGGTAGGCCCATACTGGCAGCATTAACTGTGGTGTCTAATTACAGCGTAGTAAGAATAGAGCATCTGTGCAGCATATTTAGATGTGATATTGTTGTATTTGATTTCTAATTAGACTTTTAAATCAGCGTATTAGGATCCTATCTGGTCTCTAATTACAGTGTAATTTGGTATAATAGTGTCTAGTAAAGCATCATATGTGGTTTATAATTACAGCGTAATTTAGATGTACAGTGTCTAATTAGAGTATAAACTAAATGTTTGTTTACTGTCTAATAAAGAACATATTATTTATAGATTTTGTCTAATTTGATAAAAATAGAGCTTATTATGTTTTATTAGAGCACGTTAATTAAAGTGCTCGACTGCATTAACGTTGTTTTTTTAAATGGAAAAATAGAAACTATTTAAAGTAAATTAATTTCTGAATATCTCATGTGAGACGTTCATCCAGCCTTTATTTGTTCTATTATTTGAATCTTGGTTTTTATTTGGAGATTGATAGAACAGATTTGAGACACATCTGCAGGGTTTGTACCTTGTTTCTGCTGTTTCCAGTCTGCATGAACCCTTCAGGTCAAACTGACTTTTGCAGGATTTGTTTTCCTTTGGCACAAAGTTTCCGCTCTTCAGTCCAGTTCGGTTTAATAAGCTCAGCAGCAGGAACAAGAACAGTTTGGGTTGTGAATTCAGACTGTATTAAGCTTTAACTCAGGAATCTATGATCTAATTACTATGATCGTATTACGAACGGGTCGTTTTTTGTGATAGTTTCCCATGCAGCGCCGTCAGATTCCCGTTGGCTGGACGTCGGAGGGGAAATGACTCCTGCTGTCACACCCTCTCTCCGGTAAGCTAACCGTCACTGGACGGGCCTTTCACAGCGCTGCTATCGCACAGGGAAATGCAGTCATTTGTGATAATTGCCCTCAGTGATTTTATTCCTGTGCAAATCGCCCATGTCGGTAATTTGTCAAGAAAAACTTCCGTGTTAAATTACGCAGAGTGCTTTCATTCCCCGAGCCAGATCTGATCTCTCTCTCTCCACTTACTGCAGACTCCTGTGAAACTCTGCACAACATTTAATATCCATCAGAAAACTAATCATTTATTTATTTAGATCTTTATGTTTATGAGACGTGCAGGAGGTGGTGAGTATTTGGTGAAAGTACTCACGCCATTATTTTATCTGTTTTATTGAGCTTTTATGTCTGAGTCATCACGGTAGCATCAGTTGTAAATAATGCTAACGTAAAGAAGTTATTAAAGTTCTGATGTTCTGCCCTTAAAACAGGGAAAATAGTGAGTTTTCACTTGTTTGTATTGAGTTATAATTATGTACAGTACAACCAAATTCACACATTTTCTCAGTATGGATACACTCAGGACCGCAGTTTCCACAACTAAGTTATTCTGTGGTTTCTAAATAGCGTAAATTATATAGATAGATAGATTACATAGCCACGTCATGATTGAGCTGATTTTTTAAAAAGATTCTGATCTGTTTCTCTTCAGTAAATTACTGCTTTTAGCAAAAAAACGTGTTTTGTTAAAATGGATTACGGGACTTAGTTATATCTTCAGTTATGAAGGTGAGTAATGTTAACGTAATTTAAACATTCACCAACATTGTTCCTTTAACTTTAGTGACCACAGACAAATGAGTCTTGGTGGCTTTCAGTTTGAATCTTTCATGTAACATTTAACTCGTGTTATTTCGTGTCTGGACAGTTTTGAACGAAGACGAGCAGTCAGACGACGTCAGCGTGAGAGATCGTTGCTACGAGTCGATGAAGAAGCTGAACAGTTTGAGATTAAATGTAGAGACGGTGATTGTTGCTCAGAGTCAGTCATGTTTTGGTGGACATCAGTCACTTTGAGTTTTGGCAGCTCTTCTAATCACTGAGTGTAAACAGCCATAGTGACTCGACGTTAACGCTGTAAATCAGCGTCGGTGCTACACTGAGTGACTAGCTAACGTCGCAGCTAGCTAATGTTGCTAACGGTTATCTAAGACACTGAGGGAATTATCAAAAATGAAAAATGCTAAAAACACAGCATACAAAAATAAACAGTAAATATTAACAATATGTACAGAACTAACTGTGAAGAGTGAAATAACTACAGTGGAGGTTACGTTACTGTAGAGTTGACAGCAGGTTGACTGGAAGTAAACAGAAGCAGTTCGTAAGACAGATACACGTCTGTCTTAGTGGAGAGAAAATGACGGAAACACTCTAAATATATATTTCTAAATATTTGGAGACCAGTTCCACTCCACTACATTTCAGAGGGAAATATTGTACTTTCTACTCCACTACATTAATTTGACAGCTTTAGTTACTTTTCAGATGAAGATTTGACACAATGGATAATATAACAAGCTTTTAAAATACAACACATTGTTAAAGATGAAACCAGTGGTTTCCAACCTTTTTGTCTTTTGACGTCTTACAAAAAGCAGTGTGTAGTCGGGGTCACATTTCACATGTCTATGAGTTGTTAACAGCTCCACCAAATAGTGATTTTTCCCTCTAAACTGCTCACATGCTTTCATTTCAATAAATGTTCAAATGATCCAATATTTCAGCAAAAATCAAAGATTAGAGAAAAAGTCCAAAAACTGAAAACAGATTTGTGTATCAGAACTTTGTTTTTTCTTCTTTCCTCTCCCATTAATCATCTCACCACCCCTCAGATTTATCTGCTGACCCTTTGGAGGGGCCCCAACCCCTAGGTTGGGAACCACTGGACTAAACTAGCTAACTGTATATAAAGTAGTGTAAACTAGCTCCACCTCCAGCAGCTACAACAGTTAAACGCTGTTAAATAAGTAAAAAGTCGTTGAAGTTTAATGAGTGAGAAGCTTAATTCAGATCCTATAAACAATCAGTCAGTTTGTATTTTTTCAGTGTTTCCTGAATGTGACATCGAGTCCAAAAATGCCTCGCCTCCTCAAACAGTCGAGCATCAAACGGCGGCGGACCTTGCTGGCGGGGAAACACCCGGCTGTGGTCTACTGCGGCCTTTCATCTGCACTCACGCTCTTTACATTTCAATTGCTATACTTATGAGGACCCATATTGGTGTAATGCATTCCCCAGCATCTAACTTTAACCCTACCAGTCACTGACAGGCCTCCTGGACCATAATGTGAGTCCCAGCTGTCCAACAACCGATCGCTGTGTTAAACTGTCCTCGCGGCGCTGGCGGGAAACTCGTCGGTCCTCACAGAAATAGAAGAGCTGCTACTGAGGCGGTTTGGTGTCATCTGCTAGTCATTTTACTGTCCTCCTGTCATTAACACTGACTTCTATTTATACTGCACACACACACTCATGTTCAGACACACAGACAGGAAGTTTTATTTATTTCAGAGCTTAAAAGATAAAAGATGGATGTGTGGGTGTAAAAACTACATACTGTCACATGTTAACGTGTGTTTTTTGTCTGTTTATACGTAAAACTTTACTGACATGTTTATTCTGTACATTGTGTGGAATGTTTTTGTTGGTGATCTTATGAACACATATTAAATTATGGATAGGCATTTAACACTAAGTGCTGTCAGCCCCGTGTAGGCAGATCGCTCCATCTTCAGCCGCCCCTGTTGGTCCGCTGTCGGCACGCCGCTCAGGATGAAACATGACGATTTAATGGAGATTTAACGAGCAACTCGCAGGTCGGAGACTCCAGTGATTCAAAGTGTAGGAAATATTCTTACTACAGTGACTTCTGCATTTAAAAAAGCCAAATTAGAGGCAACATAAAAGGGCAGAGTGGTCACGTTGAACAATAATATTGATATTGATGCTGAGGGACTGTAAATGTTTGTTCATACGCATATGATGGATCACAGCCTTATAATTATGAGCCTGATAGGCGTCCAAGAGACCAGGAACAGACTGGGATCAGGAGGAATAACGGTCAGAGGAGACCAGTGGAGGACTGGGCAGGTGTCTTGTTGACGTTAGCTTATAGTTACATGTATATAGCTGCGGGCGCTAACGAAATTTTACGTTGTCTTCACATCACAGCATCTTAAAGTCTTCTATCGTGTATCAGGCTTTAACAAAACCAGTATTGATCGTCTGTTACCAGCAGGAGTATTGATACTTAACCGTAACAGAAACTAATGTGCAGATATCAGCTTCTATCAGTCGTATCTCGCTATGTGTAATAACGACACGCTACGTTTACAGTGTGCTACTGTTACTGCAGGAGATTTATAAAAGTAATCATCATAACAACTCAATGTTTGGATGTGTTAAAATGTTTTATGCATTAAGAGCAGATTCATAATTATCAAACAGGTGCTGCATTACTGGCCAGACCTGCAGACAGCAGCAGCTGATACTAATAATAAACATATATGAATAAAAACTATTGGTGCATTGAGTAAAATAAAACATATAATACAAATATAAACCACAGTTTAATCCCACCATCAAACTGATCAGTAAGTGTTTTAACAGCAGGCAACTATCAGTTTAATTCAATTAATTAATGAATTACAGTCAGTCCTAGTTGACATTGTGGGCGTCTGCTGTGTGTCGCTTTGTATTTTGTATTTTGTATAATGTGTTCTGTGTGTTGTTGTGCTGTTGTATGTATTGTTTGTAGGGGACTCTGGTGCAGTTCATCATTTATGCTAAAAACTGTAAACTGTCCCAATCAATAAATATAATAATTTACGCCAGAAAGCAGAGAGCTGAACAATCCTTCATTAACTGTTTCAAAATGTTCAATTTGTGTTCAATCAGAGACAGAAAATCATGAGAACGGTTTTGTTTTGCTTTTTTGATTTGTTAATTTAATAACCATGAGTAAATAGTGCAAATGTTCCAAAACACCCCATCACTACATGTTTCCCCAGAATTTCATATAAATCTGTTCCCACGTTCCCAAACAACAAAACAAATGAGTCAGTCTGAAACTGTGAATATAACCTCAAACAGAACCACGACGTCTGTGCTGCTTTCACACTAAATCCACATCCAGCAGTTACAGAGCAACATTATCATTCATGTGGAGTCGTGTTTCTGTCCACCTGGTGAATGTGAGTCCAATATTCACTCTCTTTTAGCTCTGTTTTTACTCTCTACCAACTCCTGAGGGAAATATCTGGCTCTTTAGCTGCTAAATGCTCCACTATGTTCACCAGCTAGTCTACAGCTAACTGTGTCTGTTTGGTGCTGAGCAGGTAGTGTACAGCGGCTTTTTACAGCTTTTTCTCTGAAAACGACACTATGAGACGCTGAGAGTGAACCAGAACAGTAAAGTTGCAGCCGGACAGATAAACAATGAGCTGAAACTCACTATAAAGCTCCGTAAAGCCGAGAGGAGCTGCAGAGACACTGATAATTCTCTGTAGGAGATTTGAAGCTCTGTGATTGGACGTTTCTTACCTAAATGCATCTTGGGAGTCATAGTTGACTTGTTTCTTCAGTTTGGTACTTTTTTTAACAAAGAACCAGATGTTTTACTTCAGTTCATCTTTCGTGCTGATGATTCAACCAGGAAAGTTTCAAGTCGATCCAAGATTTTAAAAACCTCCAACTGTCACCTAAAAACTGACGATGATGAAATAAATTTGACTTTCACTGTAGGAACCACTGGCGCCTGAAATTACTCCTTCACACATCTCTGCTGACATGTGCATCTCTTGTCTATATTTGTGGAAACAGAAGCATGTGTGTTCAATTACACAGACAAGTGACAGACCTCTAAAACTGTCCTGTCAAAAACTTGTGATGTTCTGCAGAATAAAAGCAAATGAATGAATTTATTTTGTGTAATTGTTGAAGTTGTTGAAGTTATTGATTCTTTGCAGACAACAAGCCAAACGTTTGCTGTTTTTTAGTGTGTTTGTGAGATTCTGTCTGAGTCTTTGCATTTAAACTGAAGTGTGTGTGTTTGTGTGCCACGTCCTTGTATGACATCAGACGTGTTCATGACAGCACGGAGTCTCCCCAAAAACCAGAGCGGAGCAGCAGATACCAGACCAAAGAGAACCCAGACCACACACACACACACACACACACACACACTTTCCTCCCCTTCATCCTCAAAATAAACGTCGTTTATGTTCGTGTCTCCTCAAAAAAACAGCACAAACCTCACTGCATTACCTCATCAATGCAGATCCACTTCTGCTCACGAGACGCCACAACACACGTTATAGCGAGCTTTAAAAAGCAGAGTATGAATGATGCCGGACGCTGCTGTCGGGGTGGAGAGCGATCTGGCTTTCTGTTGAAGCCGTGAGTCATCTGAGGAAGTCTGTGGAAAAAGTCTGTGAGGGGAGATTTTAAAATATAAAACCATGAACTTTAGAGTTGGTTCACATTAGATCTCATACAGTTTCTGCAGAAGTAGAGCTGCAGCTAACGATTATTTTCATTATTGGTTAATCTGCATTATCTAAATCTTTTTTTTTTGTCATTTTAGCAAATTATGTCAGCTGTTTATCACTTACTTTTACAGACCTGCCAACCTGAATGCATTTTGTGCAGCAGACACACATTTTGAGATCAAAGTAGGTATGAGTTGTTAGCGTAAGTTTCTTTGTTGGAAACATTTGGGATAATGTAAGTACACAACTCAACAACATATATAACATAGGTCTAGTTGTTTTTAGACAAGTTAATGTGGAATAATTACATATTAGAGCTTTAAGTAATGGATAAAAAATACAGCTGAGCCAATTGAAACATTAAGCTGACGGTTTACCCCGTATAATGACTTCTGTGTGGATCTAGAAGTTGCTGCAGGATAAAGGTAAAGGCCCATGTATTTCTATTTCACCTGTCATGCTCTCAGATATGTCCGCTTGCTTGTGAGATTATATTGACTGGAAAGTCCTAATTTTTCTGAACGAAATGAGCTGTAGCACTAGCAGGTTTGATATACATACATACAGGCGTTCCAACCACGACTGTGTGTGATTCAGTAACGTTAGCTAACAGTGTAGCTAACAGGTTGTCAACTTCGGGGCTACATAACGTGTTGCTGTCTGTTGCTGAAATGCTGACAGACATTTTCATTATTTTTAACTTTATCAGTGTGCAGGGTTGGGTCACAGTAGTCAGCAGTAAGTTTAGAGAAGGCTCAGTCTTCTCTAGCCTACGTTACCTGCCTCCCCTGGTTAAACCACCGACGTATAAGAGCTGGATAGGGCGCCACTCGCGATATTGCAGCGCAAAATTCCCCTGTGGCCCAAAAAGGATTTTCCCCCATAGACCGCCATTGTAAAAGAGATGCCTGTAAAACTGTTGACAGCACCCCTCCAACTGCAAACATCAATTATGACTCTTTCTATTATGAACTTTTGATCCATGGAGGTTTTATGTTTGTAAAACTTTCCTCAAGCTGAGAAAAGCGAAAAATCCGTGATGTCATCACAATGTTAAGTCTATGGGCCGAGCGGGAACTTGTGGGCGGGACCAGCAGGGGAAACACTACCGTGTATATTCAGTGGGCCGCACGACGCGGAAGCTAGAAACTCTTTTTGACATAAGCACCAGGCGAGCAATTTCTATAGGACTGAATGGGCGCCATTTTTAGTCTGGTATCCAGCTCTTATAATAAATCCATGGGTTAAACATACACACAAGAAGTAACATGGCCAGCTTTTCACTGAGGACACTCTGAAGTCAGGAGAGAAAGGAAAGAAGTCCCCATGAGATACTGAGGGGAGTGTGTGTGTGTGTATGTGTGTGTGGTCTATAACTTTGCCTATTCTAGGAAAATTTCAAGGAAACACAAATGAAGTACAATATGTAAGGAGGGATGTTACAGTTTCAACAGCCGTGTTATTAGATCATTATCCCATTGAGTAATAACGTTCCTATAATGAAAACAGTTTATTAACCAGCTTTAAAATATTTATTTCACCAGAACCACAAAATAGTCTGTTTATGCTGGTTTGGGTTTTACAGCTACATTGTCATCATCTTTTCAAACTAGCTGAAAATCAAATTGGCTTAAAGTTTGATTATTGTGGACGCGTAAACAGTAGAAACTATATAAATGCAGCAGCAGTGGGAGGTTAGTGTGTAGCCTGAGTGAAACTGTTCCTTGATAATCTGTGTTTAGGCAGCTGAAAGACAAATGGATAAACAGCCATAAATGACCAACTAACAGTATCTGCAGATATTTCTGTAAACAATCATATTGTTATTGGTATCATGAATTTTCGTCTGACTGCTTCATGTATGCAAATGATGTACAATCATTCATTGTGTGAACAGTAGTAATTTGCACATCTAGGCTGCCATAGTGGTACTCAAAAGATTGATCCAGGGTTGGCAGGTCTGCTTCTAGCAAACTATTTCAACTGCTTATATGATACTTTAACTATTTTGTGATCAGTAGTTTTTATTGTTTTTCTTTTCGAACAGGGCAACACATCAGATACATCATGGCAGTACAAGAGCTGAGAGACGACAGCTGGAATACAAACAAGGTACAACACACAGTTATATCGCTGAGCAGCAGACAACACTGAGACTGTCTATATGATTCTTAGGGATTTGAGCCGACGTCATATATGTAGAAGGTCCTTTAACGAAGGAGATGTAATTCACCTACTTAGCATAATATTCCTCTGGTGAGTCTAAAAGAGAGACCCTGATGGGCTGCCACAATACCCAGATGAGAGAACCACACCCTGGCTGATGGTTGGGTGATCGCCTTCTATTCTGTGACCATGAGTTTTCTCCTCAGCATCAAGGGATGTCTGGACCCAGTCTGCCTGGCTTTAGGGAGAGAGGATCACCCAGAATAAACAGGCTCGGGCAGAATGGGATGTCTAATTTAAGGATCAGTTTCATATTCGCATGTATGGCTGACCAGAATGTTTGTACAACCACAGGACCACAACATATGGAGGAGTGTACCAGTACTCCCCCACACCTCCAGCAATACGAGCTGCCCCTTAATTTCACCCTGTGTATCCTTGAGGGGAGCCAGTATGCCCTGTTCATTATTTTAAACTGCACTAATCTTGTCCTAAGTTCCCATGATGTTTTCTTATAGTTCTTTAAGTTGTTGTTCCATTATTCCTCTGTGAACGAGGTTGACATCAGTCTCCCAGGCTGACTCCTTATCGGAGCCCTTACTATTGAGAGAACATCAGAACTTGGTGGGACTGTTGTAGTGGAACCGAAGGTTTGAGATAGGAGATGTCTAATTTGAAGATATCTCCAAGGGAGAGGACCTTAATGACTGATTCCCTGGAACCTGGCAGACTGGCCCCGGCTGTACAGTTCCACGTAGTCCCTCCTGTTCCAGCGGACCTGAAGTCTTCCCCTCCCAAAATTTGATGGCTTGGAACCACCTCAGCTGGAGCTCCGCCATCCCTAGCTCTGCACCGTTTTGGGGGTCAAATCCAGACGCTGCCACCATAACCTTTGCCGTGTCAAATGTTGAGGGGTACACAAAGGTGTTGGGCTTATAAACAACTTGGTGGTCCTTGCCCCTGCACCCTTTCAGGACAGTTCATGTCCCTGAGCTTTGTGAGGTGGATGTCAGAGTTCCTGCAGAATACGTCCTGCATGTCAGACAGCTGAAATATCCTCTAGATGTGGAGAGTGGAGAGTTTATAAATTGATATGGATCAATGGAAAAAGGGAGAGAAAGAGAGAGCAAGAACCAGGTGAGAAAGTGGACAGGTAGTCAAAGACCATATAGTTATAATGCCGAGGTAATGATATGCTGTTATCAAATGTGGATTCTCCCCAATGTCTTCCCTGGATAATATTTCCTGGATGCTTTGTGTTTTTTCCCACATTAAATGTTTCCCAGAAGTATACTCAGAACATAAATCAGTGGACTTTATTCAAAACAGGACATCTTCATTAAAACACTGTCCTAGTTGACCACATGTGCTATTTGTTTATTTTCACAATACAAGGAGGAGAAGAACAGGGAGAGTATCTGAGACAGAGGAGAGAGCAGCATACCGGCGACCAAGCCAAAGCAACAGGGTTTCAATATGTTTCTTTTGATTTAGGGGATAGGGACACAGGTCCTAAACAGTTAAAGCTGTCTCAGTACCCACAGGATCAGTTTGGCACGCAAAAAAAGAGCCTTGCAACAGAAGTGGTTCCAGTTTAAATGGCTAGAATACTCCTCTAGGAAATATGCTGCTTTCTGCTTCACTTGTCGGGTATTTGGTAAAATCTCAGACAGGAGGTATTTGTGAATGGTGGAGTCAAGAACTGGAGAAAGGCACTGAGCATGTTTCAAAAACATAAAAACCACCAAGTCACACAAGGACAGTGTAGTTTGCTGGAACAGCTACAAAGCAAGTGTATCAAAAGAAAATACTGAACAGATAGAGACAGTGAGTGCCAATGAAATAAGCCAAAGGGAGTACCTGCAACGTGTTGTGGCGGTGACTTGCATACTGGGGAAGCCAGGAATACCATTCGAAGGTCATGATGAAACAACTGAAAGCCACAATAAAGGCAATTTTCCTAGAGTGCATGACACTTTTGAGGCTGTTTGATCCTTTCTTGTAGAGGTGTACAACCTCATCCAACAGCACATACCTCTGGCCTGCCAGTCAGAATGAGATGATGGTGTTGTTCAGGAGAGGTAACTGCAGCTATTAGTGAGATAAAGGAACTAAAGATGTGTGCAGTTATGGCTGCCGGAGGCAAGAGATGGAAAGAGAACAATTGGTACTCTGTGTGAGATATGTCTCTAGTAAAGGAGAGCTTCCTAGCCCTCACAGAGATGACGAATTTTGATACCACATCAATAACCGCTGCGATTGAATCAACTGGTAGAGAAAGGAATTGATCAGTTGAAATGTGTGGCACAGACTTACAACAGGGCAACAGTTATGAGTGGGGCAGTTGGGGATGTGCAAGCAGCCCCCTTAAGACATCTGCTGTATGTGCATTGTTATGGACATGAGTTGAACCTTGTCTTATGTCACACATGCAAAGCGGTTTCTGAGGCCAGAGTGTTTAGCATGCTGGAAAGTGTCAATTCTTTTATTTAGTGTCTCACCTGTGAACCACCATAAGTTTGTAGACACTCAAAGGAAGTCAGGTTTGCAGACAAGTGAACTTCTCAAACACATGTTGGGCATGCCAGCTTCGTTCAGTGTTTGACAGTTTCCCTGCCATCATTGAGTGCCTCTACCATCAACACACCTATGGTAGTGGGATTGAAGGCAAAACTCAGCAAATTCTCCTCAGTGTATTTGCTGATTGTTTTCCAGGTGTCTGTAAGAGGATGTTTACATAGATACCTACAGAAGGAGACCATTGATCTTACCCGAGCAGTGACCAAAAAGCACTGATTGACCGTCTCCAGAACAAAGGCCTTACATGAGGCTAACCAGATAGCAGAGACATCTTCTGGACAGACACAGAAGACAAAGCAAATGGATGGATTCGTTGTTGAGGTGACTTATGGGGCAGGAAGGAGAAGTGGTTCTTCTGAGTCAGGAGAACTCAAAACAAAATTGGTATTTCCTTATCTGGACAGAATGATCTCTGAACTTGAGAAGTGTTTTTTCTGGTGTGAATGAAAAATTGTTTAATGGAATTCAGGCGTGCAGTCCAACCTCAGACCACTTGACTGGTACAGCATTACCATATTGACCTTGAGTCAGGGGATGTGATGGTTGCCAAAACTATCTGAGGCGCAAGAGCGAGGCTATTCAAGACCTGCTCACATTGTACAACCTACTGGATTCTGATGCGTTCCCTTCACTGAAAGCTTTTATTCAGGTTGCCTTGTCTATACCAGTTAGCTGCTGTAGCTGTAAAAGGTCTTTTAGTGCTTTGCGTCAGCTCCATACCTGGCTTAGGAGGACCATGGTGCAAAGCAGACTCCTGCACCTGGCTGTGATGTCAATTGAGAAGGAGGTGCCTGAGAGAGTCCAAAACCAAAATGTGATTGATAGATTCGCCACCCTCAAGGTGTGGCGACATAGCTTAATTCTCCCAAAGTAGAAGGAATGATCTGCAGAGAAGGGTTAAGTGATATTGTACCTTTTGGTAAGATGGGTTGAGTTGAGCCAATGTTTAGGGCTGCAACTAACAATTATTTTCATTACCGATCAATCTGTCGTTTATTTTCTTGATTAATTGATGAGTCGTTTGGTCCGTAAAATGTCAGAAAATAGTGAAAAATGTTGATCACTGTGTCCCAAAACCCAAGGTGATGTCGTCAAATTGTTGAACAGTCCTCAACTAAAAATATTAAGTTTATGTTCATAGAAATAGTTAATAGTTGCAGCTCTACAATGTTAAAACATTCTTCATTATTAATTTATTGTTTATACCTTATTATCTTTTCATTTGATACTGCTAGTTCATGAAGAAAGTGACTCTTTGTAAACCAAGTGATGGCTTTGTGGCTCAACATTAAAGTATTATAATTAAATATCTATAAATCTGGACCCAAGAGTAGAGTTTAGACACAAAGGCAGTTTATTGTAAAGTTGTAGAGGCGGACTCAGGAGACTAACAAGGCACAGAGCTGAGCAGGCAGACTGGGAGGGCTGGAAGCGATGAACCTGAGGAATGGGTAAACAGAACTATCCAGAGTAACAACACACAAGAGAATAACGTCTTTACTGGGAAAGTTGGCCAATGCATCAACACCACAAAGTACACGGAACAATCTGGTGAAGAGTGGTGTGCAGGACCAGGGTATAAATACTGCAGGTTTCTGATGAATGGATGAGCAGCAGGTGTGCAGGTGAGCTGGATCGCCACGCCCCAAGGATGAGGCACAAACACATAAAAGGAAACAGAGATCAACAGCGGACAAACAAGAAACACAAGGGAGCGGAAAACTGGGAGACAATAGAATGAAAGAGAGAACCTGCCTAACCACAACATAAAGTTACTTTTCTCAGACTTGTTGGTGCCTTTCTAGTCACAATTAAATATTTGACCATTATTATTATACACTACAGTAGACCACCCAGCTAATCAGGTTGCTTCTAAAGGTAACATTGTGTATGTAACTGAGTTGAGAGAAAGGGGTTTGCAAACAGAATATTCCATTTTTTACTTTCTTAAAAAAGATTTTGACGTAGTGGATTGTGGCTGTGATCCCTGCCAGACACCTGAGCTCGATAACCACACCGTCAATATCGTGGCAGAGCTCTGCCAGTCGGTGATTATATGTGGTGGAGAAAATCGGGATTCCCTGAGAAATTCCTCCACTGCCACATTGCTCATTAAAAGCAATAAGTGACTCAGTGTTGTAACTAACTACCTCCAAAAATGCAGACATGGTGATGTGGTGAATGTACAATGTAAAATAAACACAAAAGGAATGAAAATACAATCTAAACACACACAGAACAAGAAGACAAACAGGTTTTGTTTTTTTTAGTAGACTAGACAACCCAAAAACAGCACAAACACACTGAGAGAGTGAAGAAAAAGCAAGAAAAATCAAGAGACATCTGGTTCCTGATATATAAGGCTTTGTTTCGAGAAATCTTCGAAATCTTTTGAATGGGAGTCTCATGACAGCTTTATGAAAGGACGATGTTAGGGGCACCAAACACGAAGAAGAAACTTTTATTCGCCATTACTTTTAGTGAACTATCTCAACTGTTTATCTGTTATTTTTAGTTGTTTCAACTGTTTATTGATTACTTTTAGCTAACTATTTCAACCATTTATACATTACCATTAGTTATCTGTTGGCTATTCTAACAGCTCTATACAGAGGTGTTATTTACATAGTTCTATTTAATCTTACAGATGAGATACCCCCACCTTCAGACACACAGTTATAACACTGGAAGACATATTTTTTATCTCATGACCTTTAAAAGTTCTTAAAACCTGACTCACCTGCTGCAGGTGTTTTCCTGCAGCCAACTCAAGAGAAAAGTCAAATCTAAAAGTCATTTATACCTGTTTTACTATCATTTGAACCAGACTCTCATATTGTTTCCACTTGTTTTTGGCTCAGTAGCTCGGACCAAACAGTCAGGCGTGTCGCCTTTTAGCAGCTTTAAAGTTTAACAGGGCAGAGGAGGAAAACCGCTGGGTTTCAAGCAACCTTTTGACCTCTCGCCTAGTGTGTTACAGCTTTAATAGCACTGCATTTTTTCCTCAGCGTGTGGAAATGAATTCCTGCTGTGTCTTCTCCTCGCTGGCTGGAGGTGCTCCAGCAGCCTCGTCCTCGACCCTGAACGTTCGTCCTCTGAGCTGGAAAAGCTCAGCGTCAGTTTTTGCAATTACATTTTTAATATGTGTGTTTAACAATGTAAGGTTGTGAATGTCAACGTGACCCAGAGTCAAAAGCCTGCATGTAGCTTTATAACATGATGGAAAGTGATGACAAATTGTTGCACAACTCTGACTTATTTTAAAGAGTTTAAAAACAGAGAAAAAGCAGCTTTAACAACCACATAATCTTCAAAATAACCTTATATTGCCTTTTCTCTCCTTAATTAACCCCAGGGAGTGTCTATAATAGGGACATGAAGAACATGTAACGGATTAAATTAAGTGTTTTGGTTTATAGTGGAGGAAACAAGGAGAGAATGAAAGGAATATTTTGGAAGAACAGCGTGTTTTTTTCCGAGATTTAAAAGACCAAAAACACATTTTCTTTGTGTACATCCTTTAAACTTTAATGGTGAAGCAGAAAACAAAAACCAAAGAGATACTGTAAAATAAATTAGATTAGAAAAATGCCACAAGCACATTGGATTTGTACAACAAAGCAATGCAACATACTGGAATCTTGATTTCCATATATACAGAATAAAAAATAGACTTTTTATTCTTTGTCCACTTCGTTCAGTGTCAATATTTTTTCGTCTTAATAAAAAGAACAAGATCTGAACAAACACAACCACTTCTTTTATTCTTTTTTTTTTTTCAACTTTTTACTTCTTTTTGAGGCTTTTTTTTCTGCACTGACATTTTGTTCGTGTCCATGTACACACAGAGCGGACTGTGAGTTTGTCACAAAAGTCCAGAAGAAGAGCGTCCACTCTTCTAAAACAATAACAACAAAAAAAACAAAAAAAAAACAAAAAAGAAAACATAACACGTGTGACTTCATCAAAAAGGGGACCAATACTCCAAACATTTTGGTGAACAAGTCGACAATACTGATATCAACACATACGTACGATACAGAAACACTCAGAAATGACCAGATTTGATTGGACAGCGTTTGTTTTCTCCCAAAAAAAACAGAACAAGGTGACTGACTGTGGATTGTCTTTTTCATATGGTGGAAAGTAAGGAGTAAAGCATTGTGGGAAATGGAGTTCTTGGTGTGCAGGGAGAGAGAAGGGGAGCAGAACGTGAGAAATAAAAACATCAAACAACTCAAAGAAAAAATTCAAAAAAACCAACCAAAAACTAAATAAATCTGAAACAGAAGCATGAATTAAACATCAGTCGTCTCTCTTTATGAAAGCAAATGACACATTCAGAGATACTGAATCGTGAACTTCAGTGAAATTTCTCACAAAATGGACGTAAATCAGGCTGTAAATTAACTTTTTTTTTTTTTTTTTTTTTCTCAACATCATTTAATGAAAGTTGATCTTCAGCCGTTTTCTCTCGCACACAAATAAATGCACAAACTCGACTCTTTGGTGTTCTAAAGCAAACTAAAACTGGACACACTGGATGTTTTCTCCAGAATACAACCTTCATTTTATTTTTCTTCTAAAAGTGAACACATTGATCGAATGCTTCAACTGAAATCCTTTTATTTTACTGTGAACTCGAATAAAATCAAACAATACGCTGATGACACCTTTGTCTCATTGAAAACTGCTCATCTGTTCATCACTACAAACCAAAAAGACCATATTTTTTTATCACTTATCTCCACTTTTAATGACATTTTTGAGGATTTTTAAGGGATTTATTCATCGGTTGATTCTTGTCATTAAGGGAGTTGTGATAACTTTTGTGAGCTTTTGTGCTTTGGGGGATTATTTAGTGGTAAAAGCTTTCACTAAAGTGCAACTTTGAAAAAAAACATTAATATTAATTGAGATTGAAATTAAGCATCAAAGTTCACTCTTGACTGTAGAAATAATAATTTGACCAAAGAATTCCAATTCAAGTTCCACTTACTAGCTTTTTTTCTGAGCTTTTGACCGTATTTCACTGCCTTCATCAGCAGATGGAGTGAATTCGAGTTGGTATTTTTCAAAGCGATGAGTCTCCCCAAATGCATTCTGCTTTATTAACTACCCCTTTCAATTAATTTTAAAGTTATAATTCTTAACATTTTCATAAAATCAAACCTTGTTTTTGATACTGATACAGTAGTTTTTCATTATTATGGTTCATTCCCATCCTGGTTTCAAATGACTACAACCTACAATGTGAGTTTGTTTGGCTTCACTGTAAACAGAAACACCAGCTGCTTCTCTGTATTTCTGACAAACAGCCGCTCAGAATCTGTTTGCTGTTGTAATAAAACACACCTGCAGTTACCACCGGTGACCACAGGTGTCGCCAAATCAACCAGGACTACTTAGCCTAATGCTAATGTAAGGTCTTTAAAGTCACTTTAAGAAGTACTTAAATAAAGGCTATTTAAGGGGTAAAATTGTGTTTTTTTGGTTTGTAGTAATAATGATGAAGTTTTTTAAGACTTAATCTACAATCTTAACAGAAACCAACAACTTTCTTTGTCCTGGCTAATGCTAACTGTCCTCAGCTAGCTTTGTTAACAAACTGTAAACATCCACCAGACACACAGGGATAGAAGTTGTTTTTACTCCTCTACGTCTGTGTTTTTAGTCATTTATTTTGTTGTGTTTTGGAGATTTTATAAAATAGCTGGTGTGACTACCAGCTGTCACTGCTTATTGAGGTGTAAATGACAGAAAATGGCCACCACAAAACTGCCACTCATGGGGAGCTGTGAAATGACTCTTTTTTTTTTATTAGCTACATCAGTCGATCCCAGAAAAGGTGATTTAGATTCTTTTATTTTAGCCAAAATCTACACTTTTCTTCTTCTAAGTGCCGTTTGTTCTCCACTTCAATAAAAATCCTCATAAAATCCGACCTGGACAGACAGGAAGTTCCTCCAGTGGAGCAGCCATTTTGTTGGGTTCATCAGCGCTCTGGGTCATCAGATCAATACCGACTATGCTAATATTTTAAACGTCTAAAACAACTTCAAATGTAGCATCCACTGTATAGTTAGCTACAATCCGTGCTGTATTTCCAGCTAGCGTTGCTACCAACATGTTAGCAGTTGATGCTACTAGCTGTCAGAAAACTACAACCGCATTGAAGTGAATGAGAAAACCAACATTTCTCTACAGATACAAAGTCAATACATTTTTCTCCACAGTGTTTTGCTATCAATCTCTATTTCCACTGCTTCTAACACAACATTTGGTGGAGATTTTAAGACACTCAGACTATTGTCTCATTTAAATGTTCTTTGTAATGTTGGTCTCACAATTAAGTTGTGAGTTTTGCAATTTAAAATGAGCACATGGTAGATATTTAACTGGCTGATTCTAGTGTTATATTTACACATATTGTGTCTCTTGAGCCCAGAACGACTTATGATGATGTACCGACAACATCTGGCTGACGGTGGAGATCAAACCTGTGAGCTTTCTGTAACCTGGACTCGCCAGTCTGTCTTCTCTATGATCGTCTTCTCAGTCTGCGGCTAATCTGAACACGAGTGTCGCTATAGTGCAAAAAATGAAAACGTTTGTAACGTTTCCTTAAAAAAAAAAAAAAAACACAACAGACAATAATAACACAAATGCAGCCAAACAAAATATTATTAACAATAACAATAATATTATTAATATACTTACTGACAATAATAATTATAACATCAACATGGTAACCATGGTAACATAAAGAAGTGTTTGGTTCCAGCAGCCGGGCCAACTTGTTTCTTTCAAGTATCTCTCAACACACACACACACACACACACACACACACACACACACACATCACAAATTAATACTTCCAAAAATAATACAAAAGAGTCTTCTTCTTTCTTCCTCGTACATTTTGAAAAAAGTAAACAGTTGGGAAACAAACAAACGAAAACAAAGTAAAATACAATAAGATCATAATACGTGAAACAAGTTGCATAGTTTTGAGATTTTTTTTTTTTCGTAGTTTTTCAGGCACCTCGTCTCTCCAAGGTCTGACTGGTCGAGTGGTGCTTGAACGTCTCAGCCACATAAATAAGCCTCGCTCCCTCCGTTTGTAACAAAAATATATTAGATATTCTTTTTTTTCTATCTTTTTTTCTTTTCTTTTTTTTCTGAAAGTGCCATCAAGACTCTCTCTGAGTTCAGCTGGACGAGGACGGAGAAGAGTTTTTTTTTGTTCCCAGAGAGCGACGCAGGGAGGAGGTGAAGAACGAAACGTGATGAGGATCATAAAAGTCACCTGTTTATCTTCCTCTCCTCCCTCCATCTCCTCCTCCTCTCTCTCTCTCTCTGTCTGGGATCAGACGTCCTCCCGCTCCCCCCCGTCCTGTCCAGTCCAGTTCGGTCCGGACTGATCCGGTTCAGGTTTTGTATCTTTACGAGCAGCCGCACTCCTCCACGATCATGTTCTGGATGTCCTTCTTGATGATCTTTTGCTCCTCGTTGTAGTAGAGCATGGACATGGCGCGTAGCCGGGTGGGCACGCAGCACGACCGCAGGTTCTGGAAGGGGCTGTAGCCCCTCATGCGGTAATGGCTGATGACGGTGGAGTGGAAGGACAACGTGGACCCGGTGATGCTCGCCACGTGGGAGGGGCACTCGCCCTCGCAGTAGTTGGCGTGGTAACCAGGTGGCGCGATTATCCAATCGTTCCAGCCGATGTCTTTGAAGTTGACGTAGAACTGTCGTTTGCAGCAGACGCGGACTTTCCCGTCACACTCCAGCCCGCGCTTCCTTCGCCGCCGCGTGTCGCTGCCGTCCCCCTGCCGGACCACCGCCATGAGGAAGGGCCGGTGGGATTGTTCCCGTTGGTTGGCGCGCTGCGACGTCTCTGAGCCGCCGGAGACAAGGACAAGTGTGGCGCCGGCGTCGGCACAGAGCGGGCAGGACACCCGGAGGCTCAGCGTCGTGCTCTCTCGGCTCTCCAGCAGCGCCTGGACCGCCGCCGACACCGGGAAGGTGTGCCAGCCGCTGCGTCGGGTGTCCACCGTTTTCTCCGCCAGGAGGATGTCGTCCTCCGGCAGAGACGCACGTCCGCTGGGGAGCCGGCGCTGCTGGAAAAGACGGATGGTGACCTTGGCTCGGCTGCGGTTGGTCTTCGCCAAACGGAGGAAGAGCCAGACGTTGGCCTGCTCCACCAGAGACAGATCACCACCTTCTTTAGAGAGGACGAAGTTCACCAGGCCCTGAGACTCACCTGCAGACAGAGACACAGAGGGTTAGGATGAGGTCTGCGTGGAATGACGTCACCTACAGGTAACCATAGCAACAGTAATGATGCTTCAGGCTGCCGGTTAACCAGACTACAAAAACTGTAAAACATGGAGGATATGAGGCTTTTCTTTTACTACAAGTAGCAGAGTACCGTGAACGCCTCGCCAGACGCCAACACAAATGATCTGACGTGTGTGTGTGTGTGTGTGTGTGTGTGTGTGTGTGTGTGTGTGAAGTAAACTCAGTCTGTCACACACACACGATGTGGGTGTGTGTCAGCCACATCAGAGCTATAGAGTCATTCACACACACACACACACTTATCATTATGTTACCGTCTCTAACACAACCTCACACACACACACACACACACACACACACACACACTCTGCAGATTGGACTCTTCCTGCTGACTCAGCAGCAGTGGTCGGAGGTTTTGGAGTCGGCTAATGGTTCCCACCAGGAGCTGTGTTGTCATTACTGCAGCTCAGTGTGACTGAATTTACAGCAGCACGTCTGAAAAACTGAAAATCTTTTTTTTTTTTGTTCTTTGACTTCGGGGTGAAGTGTGGGAATGTTACACTGTTTTATTTAGGAAGGTAAATGTGAGACGTTTCCTGTGAGAGTTGGCAGCAGCTGCTCTGTGCTGATAGTCTAACAGACTCTTTTTTTTTTGCCCTGAATTCAGTCTGCCAGGCTGCTCTGAAGTAGTAGTCAAAAGGTTCGTTTGGGGTTAAATTGCAGGATATTTTTTTTAAAAATCATCTATTAATCATTTAGACAATAAAATAACTTAGAAGACCAGAACTTTCCTACATATTTTCAACACACACACACACACACACACACACACACACACACACACACGTCCAGACCTGTATTTTACATTTCCTAGAAAACCTCCAGGCCCCAGCAGCAGCAGCCAGCTAATCACCACTTTGAAGACCCAATTTCCATCCGTCGCCGTTACATAAGATCTTTGCATCACCTTTTCCTCTCTCGCTCTCACTAACGTCTCTCGCTCGTGGGTGTCAGCCACACAGAAAATACAGAAAATCAAAGTCACGATTTGGGAGTTTATGAATGTCAGCAGCAGTGATGCTCTGCTGAACGGTGTGAATGGGCGGCTTGTGTGTGTGTGTGTGTGTGTGTGTGTGTGTGTGTGTGTGTGTGTGTGGAGGCGGTCGGCACTTTAGCGAGTCCATTAACGCCGTTTAACCGACAATTCGGAGGCGATTATCTCACTTACATCATCATCACTTCAGAGACGATGGAGAAAAAAAAAACCCTGATCATTCATTCATTATTTCTTAGAATAGTGTTTGTGATGTTTGCTGGAGGAAGAAGAAGAAGAAGAGGAAGACGAGGATGAGTCTTCTTCTTAATGAACTGATCTACTAACACGTATTGTGATTTATCTTCATCACCATGAACACACACACACACACACACACACTACAGCACCAAACCTGGATTCATCCGCCGCTGAAAATAGTCCCTAACAAACTACAGTGTCCAGCTGATTTAGTAAATTACTGAACCTTTTTTAAACATGAAACTATATATCTGTGAGCTGCTCAAACTGACCCTCACGACACATGGCAGCACTGCAGAGCTGAAAGCAATCAGTTGATTAATTAACTAGATAATTGATGAATCATTTAAGTCATGTTTTGGTCGCAGCTTCTCACATGAGAATATGCACTTATAAAGCAGCTCTCTACACTATGAGCCACATTCACCTGTTCACACTGACTGATACTGGTGCAGCCATCAGGAGCCCCGACACACTTCAACATGCAGACTGGAGGAACTGGGAATCAAACCACCATCTTCCCATTAGTGGACGACCCAATAATAATACGTCATAATATTAATGATCAACATTTATACACCGTTAACAATCAACGGACTATTAAAGAGAATAATGACGGATGTGATAATACTTCCTGATGGACGACTGTCACTGCTGCTCATTTAGAGATCATTTGTGTTTAATCAGATCATGTAGTGATGTGGAGGAAAGTGTTGCATGATGCACAACCTCACTGTTGGTTTGACTCCTCATGTTTCATAAGAAACACTGAAGATGAAAGCAGACAGTTTCAGGTGAAATGATTTTCTTTGTGCAGGATAAAAAACTAAAGCTGCAACTAATGATTGTTTTCATTATCAGTTAATTAATCTTAAAGGATTCATAGTGAACTCCAGGATTAACAGATACACAGTTAAATGTGTTGTATTCAGTTGTTGCTGCAGCTCAGAGTCTCTGAGAGACTTTGACAACCGTTCCTGAGAGTCTGAGAGTCCTGAAGGAGGAAATCCTAATAGCATGTTAGCGGCACAAAGTAGTGGCTTGAACGGTGAAGTCGGACGGAGCCGCTTATTACGTCTCTAATGACAGACGAGCTGAGCGGACGGACGTCTGTTACATGCGTGTGATTTACAGTCACATGTACACGTCTGCAGAGACACCGAGAGACTTTAAACTGCTGCACAACGTGGACGTGATGTCGTCCATGACATCACCGCTCGCTATCTGTTGGCGTCCTGCTGGAGATTCACTTTCTTTTCTTTTCTGAAAAGCTGGAGCGATGTTGGAGGATAAATAAGTTTCCACGTGTGTGCTGGATGGAAACATTTGAGTTATTTTAAGAATAACGTCAGTATTTTATATTCATCAGCTGCTGTGAGGCTTTGAGTGTTTCTATAACACACAGACGTCGGAGGGTCTTTGAATGCAACAGAAACAAACTACAGAACTTTAACATAAAATAAAGTTGACTAAACATTGATGGATTATTAACGATACATTAATGAGCTTTAACACTGATGCTGGTGATCAAGCTTTCATCCCTTTATGGAGCTGGCTTTGTGCAGGAAGGTACCGCCATGTTGACACAAAGCAGGAACAACATGATGTCTAAAACATCACCGTGTGCTGCGGCGTTGAAGATTTTCCTTCATCGGAGAAAAAGAGGACGAGACTGTAAAGTAAAGTTTTTCACAGTGAAACTAACGGCTGCCTGGAAGGAAGGAAATCAATCTGAACACTAATGGTGATGTGAAGTTTAGTCGACTCGTTCTTAATGTGTTAAAACATGTAAAGACTCCATCGAGCAGGTGAGACAGAAGAAGTTCCGGCAGCTCATTTACACTCGAGAGACGAGACGTTTGAGTTTCCTGGAGTCTGTCCGACCTCTGCAAGTCTTCTGCTAACAGCTCATCTCTCTAATCCCCCTCCATTTACAGAAGACTGATCTTTACAAACTGTCTGATGTCTCAACAACTCATAAAACCTGATTTCTGGCCCTCGTCTACTCTCACACACACACACACACACACACACACACACACACACACACACACACAGTTTGTCATGCGGTGTCTGTGTTTGGACAGCGCAGCGGCGAGGGAGGAGAGAGTGTGTAGAAAACTGAAGCAAACACGTGTTCTGATGTTCGTTCGGGTTACAAAAGAGTTTCAAAGAACTTCACGTCTTTATTTCAAATGAACAGACAACATGGAGGAAACATTCAGGAACTATCAGATAAAACCTTTCTGCAAACTCTGGAGTTCTTTCACTTTTTATTTAAGCCATCAGAAACAACTTATAGCATCTTAAAACCCAATTTAAACCATCAAAACCAGTTTCTGGGACCAGTGAACAGCCATCGCTGCAGCTCTTTGACCCTTCCAGAGAACACCGAACAGCTTTTTCATCAGCTGTTCTCTGACAGACAGACGAGGAACGATAAACGGACATTTGAGCCAAACATCATCTTCATCATCATCGGCAGTGGCTTACAAACATTTGGGGCGTATATTATGACTTTAATTTGATTTATCAGACGAAGCCTTTCTAACAGCTAACAAAGCTAAACAAGAGATCCTGCCAACATGTGACACAAACACTGTTTGGTATGTTGTTAAAAGGTTTTTGCTCTTGGTTTATGATAAATCTTATTAAATCCTCTGTAATCCCCCTCACACACACACACACACACACACACACACAGTGCAGAGAGTCATCTGTTAAACGGGCGTTTGAGAGATTAAAGTTTTGTGTTATCAGACACCTGGAAGCTCTGAGCATGAACTTCCTCAACAGCTGAAACCACAGATGATTTTTCCTCAAAGCTATCAAAAGGTCAAAGGTCAGACATCATGAGATCAATCTATAATTTTCAATATCAAACGACACCAAAACAAAACTTTTCTTGTTACCAGACTTCTACCAAAAACCCACGAAAAAAAAAACTCACTTTAACAAGTCAAGTTATCAGATTTTTACTGAGTTTCTTTCAACAGGTGAACAAATCTGCTGCTGAAACAAACAAAAACCACCATAAACCCAGTGCCTGCCATCACATTTTCAATTTAGACCTTCAAAAACCCAGTTTACACCATTAAAACCCCAGTTTAGATCATCAATCCCAGTTTATGCCATCAGAATTCTCAATTTAGACCTTCAGAAAGCCACTGTATACTATCAAATTCTTAGTTTACACTTAAAAAACAAGGTTAGACCATCAAAAACTCACTTTATGCCATCAACAACCCAGTTTACACCATCAAAAACCCAGTTTAGACTATCAAAAACCCAGTTTACACAATCAAAAACCCAGTTTAGACCATCAAAAACCCAGTTTAGACCATCAATCCCAGTTTATGCCATCAGAATTCTCAATTTAGACCTTCAAAAAGCCACTGTGTACTATCAATTCTTAGTTTACACTTAAAAAAGGTTAGACCATCAAAAACCCACTTTATGCCATCAACAACCCAGTTTACACCATCAAAAACCCAGTTTAGATCATCAGAATTCTCATTTTAGGTCTTCAGAAAGCCACTGTATACTATCAAATTCTTAATTTACACTTAAAAAAGAAGGTTAGACCATCAAACACCCAGTTTAGACCATCAAACACCCAGTTTAGACCATCAAAAACCCAGTTTAGACCATCAAACACCCAGTTTAGACCATCAAAAACCCAGTTTAGACCATCAAACACCCATCTTCTTACAACAGGTAAGAAAACAAACAAAAAGAAGTAAATGTGACACACTGACGTGGAGACTTTTGTTCTAATTTACAGGCTGAAGAGTAGCACCTGAACGCATCGTCTTGTTTTTCGACCTCGCCGGGCGTCGTCGCTCGGCGGAGGCGGGGCCTGAATTGGGACGCTGCTAATTCTGGATTTGACTGTTGACATCAGTGAGTGAACACACCCTCCATCCTCTGTTTGCTGTGTTTACTGACACACACACACACACACACACACACACAGTGTACCCATCTGTCCAAACACACACTGTCGTCCTCTCATTGTCCACCATAATCCCTCCTTTCAATGGACGAGCTGAGTGCGTCCAGCTGTTTGTGTATCTTTGTTTGTGTATCGTGTGCGAGTGCGTGTTGTGTGTTTTTATGTCAGTGAAGAAGAGAATTGTTCTATTTATTTTCACTTTTCCTCTCGTCTTTTATTCCGTCGCTATCTGCTGCTGCGACTGTTCAAAGACAAAGCAAAGAAACATCAGCTTCTGTTGGGATTTACAGTTTGCACAGCTGTTTCTGTCTCTCTCTCTCCTCTCTCTCTCGTTCCCACACTCCAAAATGGAAACTGTTCACTGGGCGGACAGACCAGAGAGAAGATGAACCAGTAGGAGAGCTAATTTACTGGAGCTGGAAGTGACAGATGTGACAGATCAGTGCGTTTAATGGGGGGGCGCTAATCTACCACTCCATCTCCTCTGAGTCTGTCAGGTTTACATTAAAGGATCAAAAACATTCAAACAAGACTCACAGTCTGCTGAGGCCGAGCTAAATGCTAACACCAGCATGCTAGCATGTTGAAGTTTAGCAGGTTTACCATGTTCACCGTGTTGGTTTAGCGTATTAGCATGCTAACATCTGCTAATTAGCAGTAAACACAAAGTATGTCTTTAGTTTTGCAGATGTTTGGTCATAAACCAAAGTATTGGACAGAATTTAATGGTGAGCAGATGATGGCGCTGGATGAAAAGAGGATCAAAGTTATTACAGATCATCTTGAGGGGAACATGAACGTAATCTATGACAGTTCATCCGATAGTTGTTGCTAAAAGGTTAACCTCATGGTGGCGCTAGAGGGAAAGAGTTCATCCTCAACATTTACTGACAATCTGCCTGCATGATATCCATGTTTATTTGTTGAACTTTGGCCTGATGGTGGCGCTAGAGTGAAGATGTCTCACTCTGAGCCAAAGTGTTGGATGGACAAAGAAACCAAACTCACCAGTTAGTATTAGCAGAATGTACAGTGTACTATATTTCCCAGAATCCCTCAGCTGTCAAAACAAGTGACAATATTCTACTATACAGTATTCTTTCTTTCTTTCTGTCTTGTCTCTGTAAGAAGGATCACCGTCGGCCCTCCTTCTGTCTGTTTGGTTTACATTAGGGGGGTCGGTGGGCGGGGTCGCCGCCTCCTGACAGTGTTTAAGAGTTTAAAGACACTGGAAATGTAACGTGGTGCTAACGCTGACCCGGGGGTCGAGGGCTCCAGTCCTGTCGGGGGTTTGAAATAAAGAGAGAGAGAGCTGGAACCAGCTGATACACATCTCTGAAGCTGCTTAAAGGGGAAATTTGGTGGAAATTTATGAAGTAAAACAAAACATAAATGAAGCCTTTGATTCAACTCCTCAAAGCACAAACCACACAGTGAGATCTAAGTCACAGATAAGGTCATTAAACGGACATTTTAATTAAAAATGATATCATAGATCCAAAAGTAATTAATAATATAATATAAATAATCATGTTTCCTTAATGCCTGAACAAGTAAATCCATCCTCTTCTCTCTAATGAGGCTTTGATCTGGATTTAAAGGATAATTTTGGATGTTTTTTTTTTACAGGATAAACTAATATTATCCTGTTTAGTCACATGACAGCTGCGACTCCTCCAGACTTGTTCTGCTCCTCTAAAGTCGTCAGCTGAGAGCGTTTACAGGAGGATGTAAACAGCGACTGTGTTAATGGAGTTAAGGTGGACAAGGTGTAAACCCTCAGTGCGGACTGTCAGGCTCAGCTTCGCCCGTGCGTGGGACAGAAATCCGCTCCAGACCCCCGGAGAGTCGACGCCCTGCTCGGCCTTATTGGCACCACATGTGAGTGTTAGTAAATACACACACACACACACACACACACACACTGAGCTGAAACTAAATCTGTGTAACGCTGTCAAACAGCCGGTAAACAAACGTGGTGAGGAGGCATTAAAGAGGCCTCGCCGTCTGAGGGAAGCAACGTCCTGGATGCCAAACTCGCTCATCGTCAGCTGGAGAGAGACGACACACACACACACACACACACTTTTTTTTTTTTTTGAAATCCCGCCTTTTTGTAGTTCTGAAGAAGTCATTTTTTCATTTGGGTGGATCAAAGCGCAGACAGGAAAGAGAAGGATGGTATACATACGCCCTTCACAGCAAAGCTACACCCAATATTATAAAACTTTATGTTTCAGACGAACAACATGAAACATCTGCAGACGTCACTTTGAGCTCAAGGAAATGCACATTTTACTGTTTACAGACAGTTTATAGACCAAGAATCCTGCTCAAGAGCATCAAATCCTTCAAAAAGAAGCCTGACAGGATTACAGAGGGACAAGCTGAACATACAGTAACCAATCGCAGCCCAGATCTGTGTTTAATATAAATAAATAGAGACAATTAGAGGCCCACGCGACACAAAATGTACATAAACTCACTCCAGATTGTTTCAAACTTAAGTGGAAGGTTTGTTTGTGCTTCAGTTTGTTTGTTTTTGATGGTTTGGGGGTCATATGTTGGACGTAGTGTATTGATGTACACCGTTGGCTGTTGTTATGGGGCCAGTAGCGGTGTAATAATGTGCTTTACGCTACATTTAATCAACAGCTGTAGTTTCTACACAAAAGGAAATGTTGTATAACTATATAACCATCTGTAACTATTCAGTCAGGTCTCATGTGAACATCCGAGGCAAGTTTCCCTTCAAGTGATGATTACAGGATGTACGGAGTTAATATTCTTGCATAATTAAACTGAAAAAAGTGACAGAAAAACTCCTGTAAGTTTTGCCTCAGAGGTCTTTTTTATTTTTTTTTTTTTTTTTGGTTTCAATGTTTTCATTCTTTGTTTGTGGGAGATTTTGTACAATAACTATGGAACAAATCTAATCTAATAATAACAGGACCAGAGTTCAAGTCTCACGTCGTACAAGAACGTCAAACAAGTATGTAAAAAACTCTGGATTCTCGTTTTCTACAGTATTTTGTTTGTGGTTGTTTTGAAAAGCTCTGAGCTGTAACACAGTGTCTTGTTTGCGTTGTTCACTCGCTAAACTTTCCCGTCTGGCGTTTTCTTCCTGCGAGTACCAAATAAAAGTGGTCTGTAAAATTATTCAAGCAGTAAACGTCTAACATGGAGTCAAAAATGAGAGACACTGTTTCCTGCCTGCAGCGGTCGGTAATGTTTTCATCAGCTTTTTATTGTGTTTTCATTGTTTTCTCAAAGTGATTTCAGGGGGCATGTTTTTCATCTACAGACCAGATTTCTCTCTCGGGACAATAAAGTTTTGATCTAAATTGAAGCTGAAGTGCCAGCTTGTAACCCTCTCTCTGCCTCTCGGTTCGTCTGGGTTCCCAGGCCGGTTTATTTATACTGAGAGAGCAGATAAGCGCTCCAATCTGACAGTCAAATGTTCCCGACTCAAAATACCAAAATGCCAAAGAGACCCCGCCGCCGCCACCGCCGCTCAGCTCAGCTCAGCTCAGCTCAGCTCGAGCTTCTGACGCACGGAACAGCGTTTTTCTCAAAACCTTTAATATCTACAGAGACTCAACTCTTCCTCAACAAAGACGCTTGTAGCATCTCAACGACTGTTCACTTGTGAAAACACAAATATGAATCTAACCGTGTGAAGCTGAAGCGGCAGGAAAAACAATAAATAAACATCATAATATGCTCCATATGCTTCCGTACCGTCGTCATTTACAGTAGCGCAGACACTGAAGCGGATTCAAAATAATTCACTCTGTGCTGATGAAGAGGAGGAGTTCAATCAAGATGAAGATATGAGTACAATCAGCCTCCTGCAGAGATTAGACAGTGACCATAATAATAACAATTATTGTTATCAGATATAAATTAGTCTGCAAACAACCCCGAGTATCATCTCATCATTATTTACACATTATTCTCACTAAACTGCATTCAGCCTGTTTGCAGCTCATACTGGACACATACTGGTTCATCTGGTGCATCCATGCAAACACACGTAGCTGCTTAGTGTGAACGGCGTCACGTAAACGTCTTATACGTCAAAACAGGCAGATCGGAGAAATATGAGAAGCTGCAGAGTCAGTCAGACAGTAAAAGACTAAATCTGTTCAACAAAGAGGACCAGAAGAAGAAGAAGAAGAAGAAGAAGCTTCTCTTTATCTTTATCTCTGCAGGAAAAGTCTTATCAGGACTGTTTCAACACATTAACAACATTTAACCGTTTCTACTTCCTGTTTCACATTCACACCCTGCTGACTCCCACTATACATGGAGATAATTGAACCATTCATGGTCGTTTTAAGTCGTTTCTTCTTCGCTCTTCTTATGTGAAAATATCTGCTAGTTTGTCAGTTTTACATGATAGTAAACTCAACATCTTTCATCATATAATAACAGAAGATAATAATGTTTGTTGGCAGCCTCCCTCCGGTTTGTTAATCAGCCTCCCAGTACAACCAGCTTCATACTGCTTCTGTTTCAGTTTGTAATAAATATAAACCCGACCGCAGTCTGTCTGTGTGGCTTAAAGAGAGACGAAGAGACGAAGTCATTCAGGGACAGTCGAGGTTGAGAAGGTTTACTTCTCTCTCTAATTCTCTGACTTCTTTCCCTCTCGGTGTCTCTTTCCCACCGTTCCTCCCTCTGCGTTTGAACTGCCTTCCTGTCCTCCCTGATTCCTCCCAGAGGGACAACACAGCGGGCGGCTGGCAGAGAGGAGCAAAACACAGCGACGTCTCACTCTCACCGCTTTTCAACACACCGCCGAACATCTCTCACTCTGTTCTAACGACGGCAGAGTTTGATTTATGTCACATCTGGGATCAGAAACTCAACCGACATGATAACTAGGTGGAAGCAAACTAAAGCTTTACTTTTACCTAGAAATAACTAAACTCATGATAGAGATTCATATTTCATTCATAATACATTTATTTCCAGAGAACCTGCTCTCACAGCTGGAGGATCCAGAATGTTAGCTTCCAGCTGCTAATGGTACATTTATTTCTAAAATAAAGCAGTGAATCATTTAAATGACCTCATAAGTAACAAAACCTGACCAGTAAATGTTTTTACTTTGTATTAAATCTAAAAAAATTGGAGTCGAAGCTCTTTTCTGACAGTCTGGCATTCTTTAACGAGTTAGTCTGTAACACACAAACAGGAGGAAACAGATCAATATGATGTATGAAGGGATATACTGAGTGAAAGTTTGACTCCTTTGAAGGAGTTTCAAACTCTTTACAAACCTGAAATTCTGCAGATAACAGTTTCATATACGTTCATCTATTAATCCATTAATCATCTCATTAAAATATCTTAATTGCACTTTAATTGGGGGGTAAATTAATGGAATTTCAAGGTAATTAAGTAAGAGATGCAGTTTGATAAACGAAGGAACGTCAGTTGTGGCTCAATGACGTGTTTTTAATAGTTTGGAGCTCTGAAATGTTGAATTTCACTACATTTATACTTTATTGTCAAATCTCTAAATCTACAGTATCTTCAGATTTTCGTGTGTGTGTGTGTGTGTGTGTGTGTGTGTGTGTGTGTGTGTGTGTGTGTGCTGCAGGTCTGGACCCAATCTGTAGTTGTTTACTATGTAGTGATTCATCTCTCCAGACATAGAGCATCTTTGGCCGCCGGTCACACATCAAAGAGGAGCCAAACGATGCGGTGGGACGACGACGACGACGACGACGACGACGACGACGACGACGACTAAACCAGGACTCAAACCAGCAGCGTTACGACTGCAGGACACGACTGTAAACATGTCACAAGACAAAGTGAAGGACCAGGAGGGAAAAAAAGAGAGAAAATGCAGAAAAGAGAAAGATTTAAAGTAAAAATGATGTAAATGAAGGAGAAGAACGAGTGAAGAAAGTGAGAAAAGAAAAATGATGACAGAGAAAGATGGAGGGAGGGATGAGGAGAAAAAGATGAAAAGGTGGAAGAAAAACTAGAAAGAATAAACAAAAGAGAGGAATATGAGGAAAATATTCTGGCAGCTATTCGCCAATAAAATACTGTAAAATACAGTAAAATTCCATAATTAAAGGTATTTCCACCTAAAAAACAATTTCTATAAAAATACACTGACTCTGCTATAATACAAATGATCAGGCTTAAAATGACAGAAATGTTCTGTTATAAATTGAGGTTAATTACATTTTACATGTAAAATCTTCTATATTAATCTATATTTAATGTAATAAAAAGATTGAAAACATCTGATTTACCTTTTAAAAAATGTCAAAATATCAATCTATTTAATTTAAGATCATATAAAATGTAATATGAGGAACACATTTCTCATGTTATTTTACATTAGACATGTAAATTCATTCATTACATAAGAAAATATGTCAAATTAAAATGAAAAAATCTATAAATAAATGTTTTTTTTACAGTGTGGGAAGAAAGAGATGAAGAGAACGAGAGAAAGGAAACGTCTTAATTGTGGTTTATTTTCACATCGGACACGTTTTTGTGTGTCTTTGTTTCTCTATCAGCTGCTGTGATTCACTGTTTCCTCTCTGAGGACGGCGAACCAGCACCGAGCTCAGCGGAGGGGTTGCTAGTTTGAATCCCCCAGACAGACTCCGGTGGACACCAGAATAGATCCAACAATGACCGGTTTATTCTGTCTGCCAGAGATCGGAAGGGTAGAACGAGGTTAGAGAGCGCAGCAGCGAGGGAGAGAGAGAGAGAGAGATGAAAGTGGATTGTGGAATGTCACTAATGATGTGTTCAATTAAGTTCAATTAGCTTAATTGTCCTCTGTGTGTAGGGAGAGACGAGGGGATAAACAGGGAAGGAAGAGAGGAATTTAGACAGGACAGAAAACCACAAACAGATAGATATTGTGTCGGAGCTGCTAAACGGAGGTTGACACTTCATCTCCGCCAAGAATCCAGTTGTCTCTGGGCTCCTCTACTCGCTATCTCCGTCGCCCAAAATAACCGATTACCGAGGTCCCTGAATGCATCAGTTATTCCTAACAAAGCACAGGACTGGCTGCGTGCAAAGTATTCTCACGGCGGGTCATGTCACATCCCAGAAAAGGTTTTATCAGGTCCTATGAGGAGGAACCGGGTGGGATTTCTGTGTTTTTAAAGTGCCGACATCTGTTAAAAAGCTCTTTTAGCTCAGAGTTTTGGTTTTGCCTGCACATTAAAGGCCTCAGTATACTTCAAAATAACTGGTTCTGTCCCAAAAACAAAATGTTGGTTTTGAGTGACAGCCGTCCAAGCTAGCATGAGCTGATCCAAGCTAGCATTAGCCGTTAAAGAGCCTCAAAGCTTGTGAATGAAGTTAACCACGTCGTTTTTTCTGCCTAATGTTTGAAGTTACAAAATTAATAATGAATATAATTATACAAATATTTACTGTTTGGTTCAGTTTCAGTGTTTCCAGCCAGCAGACAGGAATATAACAAATATTTATGTAGCTTTAACCGAAAATATGAAGGACCGAGAATAGAACCCTGAGGAACTCCACAAGCCATCATTGACATTATCAAAGGGATGATCGTGTTGCTGTTTGCTAACATGTTAGCCACAGCTACTTTATAGGATGATATTATGAAAGCTGTGGGGTTCTTCTGCCTCCTAGTGGTCAAAAACTTCATTAAAGGAGCTTTAAGTTTTGCTTTTACAAAGAAAATTATCAATTTTGTTTATCTTCACTTTTTTTTGCGTATTGAAACGTTTTAGGGAGCTGATGCACCAAAGAAGTTTAACAGAGTGAAAGACATAAGCTGCCAAATTTAGAATTGTCGATTAATATTAACAAGAGCATTATTTAGCCTTGAGCAGTGTCTGCAGGCTGTCAATCAAAACTTTTTTTTTAACATTTAATAATCAAAGTGAACACAGTCGTAGCTCGTTAGCTGGTGTTTTGGTTTCTGTGGAAGATCAACGTCATTTTAAATGGCATTAAATGGAGTTTCTGAAGCGTCTAAATGCTTTTTCTCCCTCATAAAGTGTTTCTGAAATAGTTCTGATGCATCAAAATGGGCTGTATATGTTCTAAAGGGGTTCTGATGAAGTTCTTAAGTGGTTCTAAGCAGAAAGAGGAAAGCAGGAGGATCATGTTGGGATTTGTAAGGTGGTGACAGCTGCATGGCCCTGCCTCCAGAGTGGCCATCAGCCAATCAGAACTCATGATTTTTTGGGGTTTGGCGGTTATATAACCCGCCCGAACAGAACACGCCCCTGGATGTCACCCGCATTGGTGACGTTTAACAAACCGTCCGACAAAGAGAACAGCTTCAGCGATTGGCTGTTTTCTGACAGCAGATTCATGCTCTTATATTCTCTGATGTTTTCCTTAAAATAAAGCTGCTGCTCTCAGTCTGTCTGCACCGATCCACTTCATAAAAATCTTTTTCCATCTGCTGTTCCAGACTCTCGCCTACAGAAAAACTCAAACTGCAACAGAAAATCCAGAAGACGTCAGCGAGAGTCCCGCCCACACGGCTTGATTGACAGGTGAGCTCTTGGAGGAAAGTACGACACAGGAAACTCCACAGCCGTTAACGCGACTTTAACTCCCACATTATCATTAATAATCAGCCTATAAAGAGTTAATTAATGGTTTATAACACACTATAATGTAGTTATTAATGTTTTAGTCCACAACTATCAGATCATGAATGACGACATAGTAAAACACAGCTGTAATAATATAAAATGTCCCCATATGTGCTTATAAACCATTTATTAACTATTTATACAACTTAAAAGTGTTATCGGTGAAGAAAATTCATTCATTTTTAATTTTGTCACCATTTCTGTTCACTATAATCAGCTCATACAGATAATTTCACATGTTTGAGTCCATCGACTATAAATCTTATATACTTTATATTATATTATTGATCATTTTTACAAAGTGTAACCGATATTTTTAAATAGATTTTCTGCTTTAAGTCAAAATCAGAAGACAAACAAACAAAATGAGGAAACATGGATGTTTTGAGAAGCAGGATGTCACATGTTGGAGCATCTTTAAAGGAACCAGATGCTGCTCAAATGATTCATTAATCATATAATGATAATGAAACTGATGGATTTAGAAAATGATGCAATTTAAAGACTTTAAAGATTCGACTGCAGTGATGAAGTCGTTTAACTACATGACAGCAAGTTTATAAGCTCATAACTCAGAGTTCAAACCGTCCGGTGAGCTGAACATGTTTAAAACATGTTTAAAACATGTTGAGAGGTGAGGAGGCGGAGTCGACACCTGACCTCAGCCTGCCGTAGTGCCTCTGAGCAGCGCAGAGGAGGCGGCGACGGTTTCACCCTGAATCCTGACTTATTATTCAGTAACACAGCAGCGCTTCACTCTCTCTGACTCTCTGTCGCTACCGTCTGTCAGGAGAGCGTTCCAGCACTATTTAAGAGAACACACACACACTCATGCAAACACACACACACACATGCAAACACACACACACACACACTCATGCAAACACACACACACACACACACACGCAGGCGGCGACACACGAATCCGCTCTGACTTTAAGTAGATAATGAGGTATTCTTTGAAAACAGCAGGAGGCGATTACAGAGGTTAGTGTGTGCGTGCGCGTGTTTGTGTGTATGTGTGGATATCTGATGGGTTCGGCTGAGTGAGTACGCAGGTGGAATTAAGCAGGTGGACACACACACACACACACACACACACACACACACACACACAGACTGGACGTTACACAAGCTGATTTCCAACACAGCTGCATTTTTGTCTTTTACGCACACAAACTGAAACACATGCAAATATGTGCTTAAACACTCTCCACACACACACACACACACACACACACACACACACACATGCATGTACACACACACACACACACATGCACGTACACACACACACACACATGCATGTACACACACACACACACACACACACACGTACACAGGTAACACATTCCTTGACACCACTAGTCATTATGAAAATGCAGATTTACACATTTAAACATTTACTGTCGATCTGCCGCAGAGTTCTCACACACACACACACACACACACGCACACGTGCACACACACACACACACGTGCGCACACACACACACACGTGCACACAGAACAGAAATACATGTGCTTACACACAGTCATCTTGATTTCTGATCACACACAGACACGAGTGCATGCACACACTTTGTTTTTTCATATATACACACACAAAAGGTTTTCTGCGTGTGTGTTTCTCTGATGCAGAACACACACACACACACACACACACACACACACACACACACACACACACACACACACCAAGCCATCGTACTCACCAGCCTCGGCGAAGGTGATGATCTCCGTTGTCTCCTGCGCGTCGCTGCTGTCTTCCATCCGTGCTGCCGTCGCTGCTCCTCCCCCTCCTCCTCCTCCTCCTCCCCGCCCTCCTCGCGCCTCCTCCTCCCCCTCGATCTGCACGCTGCCGTCCTCCGCCACCCGCCCCACGTGGAGCTTGCGCAGGGCGTTGAGGAGCGCGGCGCGCGGCACAGGCCGGGTGATGTTAGGCCGGGCCTGGAGGTGCAGCATGTTGAGGATGTGTCTCTTCACCGCCTCCACCACGTCCTGCTGAGCCGCCTCCTCCTCCTCTCTGTCGTGTCCCGCCATGTCGTCCGCCGCCGCCGCCGTCGTTCCCCCTTCGCTTCTGCGCATCCTGGCCAGGGCGCAGGAGGGGCAGTGGGAGCTGGAGGCGGCGTCCAGCGGGAGCTGCTGATGAGGGTGGACGCTCAGAGAGAGCGGCGGAGGCTGGAGTTTGGACGCCGGGTCCGAAGACGAGCTGCAGCTCTGGACCAGCAGCAGGACGATCCAGCTGAGCAGAGGTAAGACAGACATGATGACAGAAGACGCCTGATTGGCTGCCGGGCTGGATTTTGGTGATGCTGCCGCCGGATGCAGACACGAAAAAGATGAAGAAAAGTCGAGTTTTGGCCAAAAGTGTTTGAAGAAAAATTCAGTCCTGGATGAAGACAGAGTCTGTTTCCTCTCTGCCTCCTCTCGCTCCGACTGTCTCTCGCTCTCTCCTCAGAAGTTTGGACGCTGCAAAGTTCAGCTCAGCTCACAGTCCACCTGCGAAAACGGAGGGAAAAAAGCTGTAAAGAAAACGAGAGGAGAGAGAGGAGGACAAAAAAAAAAAGAAGAAGAAGAAGAAGAGGAAAAAAAAAAAAAAAAAACCACACACTCAACGCCGCCGAGAGAGAAAATGAGTAATCCTTATCTTTTTTGTCAGGGACAGATGGCTGGAAAATGTGGAGGCGTCACAAGAAAGAAAGAAAGAAAAAAGAAAGAAAACAAGAAAGAAGAAGAAAAAAAAAAAAACTCTCAGATGTGATGATGAATGAAGGAAAAACTGTGGCGAGCAGGAGAATCCTTGTTCCCGGGGTGAAGTCGCTGCAGAGTGTGTGTTCAGTGTGTGTGTGTGCGAGAGGCAGTTTGACTAAGTTATCCCAGACGAAGGGAGTTCCTCTCTCTCTCTCTCTTTTTACCTCTTTTGCTCTCTCTCTCTCTCTCTCTCTCTCTCTGTGTCTTGAATGCGTTCCCTCGTTCACCAGTTGAATGGTTTTACCGGAGTGGGCTGGACTCTCTCTCTCTCTCTCTCTCTCTCTCTCTCTTCGCTCTCGTCTTTCCTTCCCTCCCTCCTGCTTCTCTCTCCTCTCTCTTGTCCTGGCAGCCTCCGACCATAATTATACCTCCCTCCCTCCATCCCTCTCTCTCTCCTCCACTCCAGTCTCCTCCCATCTCGCTCTGTGACTCATAGCACTTCCAACTTTTACCTTCTCCCTCCCTCCTTCTCTTTCTGTCTTTCTTTATTTATTTCTCCCCTCCCTCCCTCTGTTTGGCTGTTAATGGAGCGAAGCTGGGATTCCTTTATCCCTCCCCTCCCTCCCCTCCCTCCCTCCCTCCCTCCCTCCTCCCACGGTCGGCTGTGAATGAGTTACGTGTTGAGGGGAAAATTCTTGGATGACTTGGATTTCATCCTATGACTCTCTCCTGTCTGTCTGTCTGTCTGTCTACCAGTCAGTTTGTCAACATGACATCACGGTTCATGACTGTGCGGTCTCGCCTCGTCGCGCTGCGGTGGGCGACGTGTTTGGCGTGAGGGAAGGGGAATCCTCTTTTAACCCCGTCTCCTCGAAATTTATGGCATTTTTCAAAGCAAGGGGTCAGAAACCGGGTTCAACGGCGGGACAACGTTTGCAGGATTTTTCATTGGAGGCCGTTAACTGCTTAAATATGTTTAACATGTACATGTTTTGTTATTTCTTTTTATTTTCCCCCATTAGTCAGTGAGTAAGTGGACAGTTTATTTTAATACTCATTTGGCTAAAAGTGCCTCTTAGATGAGTATCTGTGTTGTACTTGGAGACTCGAGATGTATTTTATTGGACTTGCACACACGATAAACAGCAGCCTGCTGCATTTATGGCTGATTGAAAGTTGTTTCTGTTAGACTGCCCCCCCCCCCCCGTTTGTGTTTGTAAAGAACAAGGGCCCGATTTGGCCCCCGGGCCGCTATTTGCCTCCCACTGCTCTGGTGTGTTTGCTTTGGTCTGAATCAGTCGGTAAACTTTTCACACAGAACATCTCTGACAGACAGGTGAGACTGAGGAGGTCAGTCAGATGTTCCCACCACTTCCTCTAAAGCAGAGAGTCTCAAACACTCGGAGAGGTCATGTGACCCATGTGTTCTACTGCATCACATAACTGAACAGTGTTTCTGTGTTGAGTCCTTCGTTGATTAACCTGAGCGTGATGTCCAGGTGGAAACACTGCTGCAAGGGTTCATTAGTGAGTTCTTCTCTGTTTTCATTGGTGAAAATGTTTTTACTGCTGCAGTCTTGATATCACGACTTCAGCTGGTTCAGTTTTTTGTTTTTAGGATAGTTTTGTTCATCACAGGCGTGTTTGGTGTCGTCGTGGCGTTCGGCTGTGCTCACGTACACGTTTTTCACCATCAGCCATCAAACAACCTTTTCTGTATCGGCTAGTCTTCAACAAGACATTTTACTTTTCCAACTGGAGCTGCTACATCTGACAACAACCTGCTAACCGAATGAAGACGGCTGAGGTCATGTGACAGCGACGTGTCAGTCAAAAGTGGTCCGAGTCAGATTGTGGTTAAATTTTGTTCCTGGTGCGTTAGAAAAAGTGTTTCTGAATGGTTGTTTCGGTCCGAGTATGACACCAAATTATGATGCTTGTTCAGTGAAATGTCCCCCCAATAAAATAGTACTAATAATATAAGAAATAACACATCATCATCAACATAACAAGTATAAACTACGATTAAACTATTCTGTGTAGTGATTTAATGTTTCAGTATTTTTTCAAGCAGCTTCTACAATATGAGAATGTTTCTACTTTTCCTTGTTTGATAGGAATGTAAACAGAATATTTTTTGGTTTTCGGACTGTTTTGATTTCATCATCTTGGATTTTAAAAACTTTTTTTAATAGATGCAACTTGGGACCGACGTATGAACGACATGACAACAAGCGGTTGTATGTTGGACTCTTAAGTCACATGATGACACCTGAGCAAGTTCCATTTCTCTGAAGAAGGCCATGGGATATGATCAAAAGCTTTGTTTCTTAATCACTTTCAAAATCGTGAGTTCTTTTGCTTCTTCTGTGCATCCTGATAACATCTTGTTCCCAAACAGGATCTAAAGAGATGTTAATTTGGTTCTCCAGGGCATCCAAACGAAGACAGTTAAGGAAGTTCTAAATATTTATCATTATTATGATTATTATGATTATTATTATTATTATTATTATTATTATGATTATTATGGGATTGTAAGGAGTTTGAAAGGGAACAAAAGTGGTTCCACATGGGATTTCAAGGGGATCTCATCGTCTCTAAGGAAGTTGGTTTCCATCCAAACGTAGCACACATTTTGACAGATTTTCCAAATAAAACGTCCTTAATGTTGCTGCTGTGAGAATATTAGCAGATAAATCCTCCGGTCGCTGCCGTTAAACCGTTACAGAAGAAGAAACAACGAGATGACGTCATTGAAAGAGCGACAGTCAAAGCTCAAATGATGGAAAACATGACGGAAACATGACGTTTCTGTTAGTTTCATGTATGGATGTGAGGAAGCTCTTCAGTGACGTTTAAGTCATGTGATTCATGTACATCATTTATACTCACAGTCTGTTTATATTTGATTTTTATCCACACAGCTGCTGTTACTCCTCAGAGAAAAACTTGTGATATTTAGAGATCAGGTTTCTTTATGTGCAAAACTGAAAATGGAAATAAAAGCAAGTGGATGGAAATTCCCACGAATTGCACTTGAATATGATTTGTAGTTATTTGTTGATTCTTCTCGTTTTCTGTGCGAGTCATCCCTCCCTCCCTGATGTGTGGTCAGATAACGGAGAGAACCCGGAGAACAGTCAGATCTGACTGTAGAGGAAGCAGCAAAGACACTCTGAAGCTTCCTGCTTTAATCAGACGTCTGGGATTCTCCCTCTGCTGTTATGACATCATCACAGCGGGGGTAAACTCTGTGTTTGTGTGTGAGTCGTCAGTAAATTTGAAAAAAAAAACTCCAGCTCATGCCTGCGTGAGCTCACCGCTCGCTGAGTTGCCTTATAAAGACGTTGCAGTGTGTATTATGGAAATTAACTAGTCTGCACCGGCTTTCTTTAAATAACTCACAACCTGTGAGTCATGAACCTGTCGTAACGCCGGCAGCAGCAGCAGCAGCACTGATGCTCTTTGTTTTGAAAGTTGCCTCTGGGGCTGAAAAAAGAAAAAAAAAAAGCATCCGAAATACATCCAGAACAGCTGGAAAAGAACGAGGGAGCGCTTCAGCTTAAATGAACCTCTTCAACCCCGCCAGCCAGAGCCATCATTAAGTCCTCATGTTGTTCAAAACCACAAAACTTTATTTTAAATTCTAGTTCAGATCCAAATGTTTCCAAATATACCGAAATCTGTCAAGCTGAATCTTTGGGAAATGTGTGTAAAATTAAGCAGCAGACGTGAAGAATATTTCCATCTGAAGGAACGACGCAGATGTGAAAAACATCCAGATACACGTGTTTTTTGTTTGAAGCTAATTGCGGGAAAATATGAGAGGAGTTTCAGGATGGAAGTCTGAGGTTCTAAAAGATTCTGCTTGGTTTTTACAGATGTTCTAATGGGATTCTAGAAGATCTGAAGAGATGATGAAAGGGCACAGAGGGAACTGTAAAGGGTCCTGCAGGGGACGCGACAGAGGCTCTTAAAGGGGTACGCTGCTTTTTAAGTGGGTTCTAAAGAGTTTTTAATGTTTTTGATGGTTCCAGGGGCTTCTAAAGGGGAATATATGTGGTTCTACAAGGGTTTGAAGGAGATCTAATGGACTCTAAGAATGTTCTAAAGGGTTTCTAATGTTTTAAGGGTTCTACAGGGTTTTGAATGGCACAAGCCTAAGTGGTTCTTGTAAGACAGTCTGATGGGTTCTAAGGGGTTTCAAAGGGGAACGAAATTACAAATTTAAAAGAGATTTAATTGTTTCTAAGAAGGTTTGAAAGGTTTTCTAATGTTGGAAGTTTAGATCAAAGATTCATGATGAGACCAAACCGTTGTAGAACGTTGCAGGGAAGAGTTGCAGCCGTGTGAACTAGTCCGACTCAAACAAGTCACTAGTGGCTGGTTTTAGAACGTTAGGCCATCACCTGTTTCAACAGCCAATCAGCTTGTAGTGAAGTCAGGAGGACACAGGATCACCTCATCAGACTGTTTGAGTCATGTCTGTACGATACAAGTGCGATCCAAATGTTTTCACCATTTCATCAATAGTAGAACTTCAACTGCACCAAGTATCTCACCATCACTGTCTTTATTCATATTTTAAGACAAATTATCCAGCTGCAAAAAGCCTGAAAAGCCGGCAGTTAGAGCAGAAGTACAGAGAGTCGTTGCTATGGAAACGATACAGCCTCTCGTCTAGTCGCATCGGTGTAAACTGGCGGGTTTCAGAACGTCGTTTCAACTCGTCTTGTCATGAATCTTTGGTCCAAACTGGCCTGAAGTTCTGCAAGAGGGTCTGAAAGTGGAACACAGGTGGTTCCACATCTGATTTAAAGGTTTTATTTTCCATGGCGTTTAAATGGGGACCCTCGTGGTTCTACATGGGGGTTTTAAGGAGATCTAATGGGCTCCAAGAAGATTCTGAAGGTTTTCTAATGTTTTAAGGGTTCTACTGGGTTTTAAGTGTGAATCTAAGTGGTTCTACATGGGATTTAAGGGGTATAATGGGCTCTTAGTGCTCTCTAATGTTTTGAAAGGGATTTAAAAAGGAATAAAAGTGATTCTGTGTAGAACTTTAACTGGGATTTAACTGGTTCTGGGATTGAAGAGGTTAAATTTGAGACTTTTCACAGTATTTTATAAAGAAGAAAGTAAGAATTGAGACTGATGTGAGATAATCCAGTCATTATTATTATTGTAATATTATATAATATTATGTGTTATTGTGGTTCTGTTATAAAGTGTGGAAAGTGTTTTTAAATGGTATTTAAGGGGAAAATCCGGCTGTGGGAGGTTAAACTGAAGGTGTCCAGGGAGGGAAATCAAACACACCTCATCTTGTTTAAATGTGTGTTTGGTTTCTTGTTGACTGATTTAATTTTTCAGCTTCAATCACAACTAATCAATTAGCACAACTTTTTCTTCAAAAATGGTTGCATTCAACCTCCAGCAGGACAAAATCCATTTATTAACAACTTATTAACATGTTTAACCACAGAATAAAAGACTTATTACAAGTATTTATTGATGGATTACGATGTATAATTAACATTTAGAGTGAAATTGTTCTTATTGATGATTTAAAACTGAGCTGAATTAACTTTATTGGCATCGTTGTGAGCTCAACATTAAACATAAAAACATAAACATGACACAAAGTATCATACATGTTAAGATAAGCTGATGATAAATTAAAGTGCAGGATGTTCATGATTCAGACATTAAATAAGTTAAACATGTTAAAAATTGGAAAAATACAATAAATAATAACAAAAACAACCACGAACTTCAAACAAAATCCTTTTTTTTCCTCTCATGTTTTTCTTTCAGCAGCAGCAGCCACCAAACCAAAACCACAGCTTCCATGATCTAGTAAATGTTTTATTAAGCATAAATAAAAGCATTTATAAAGGCTGATTTATCAGAACCTTTTACGACAGGTTTTTACCTTTTTATGAGCTTGTTTACTTTCTCTGTTAGAAGAAGCTGCGGTTCAAAGTTTAAAGGAATATTTCAGATAGTTTCTGTGTTTCCAGCAGGACGTTCAGGTGAACAGAGTTCAGGTCTCACAGCAGATTGAACTGCTCCATCTAGTGGACGTCAGCTGTCACCTCCCCGCTGTGACCTCACAGCACCTTCACACATCCTTCTTTCCATTTCCCATCTCTCCTCTCCTTCGCTCCGTCTTTCTTTCTCCATATTTGTTGTTGTGGAAATCTGATTTCTTTCTTCTGTTCTCTCTCTGCAGCTTTATGAAACACACTAATATACTGGCCTGCTGCATCAGGACCAATAATGTGAGTGTGTGATGGATGGATGATGTGGGAGAAAAGAAAGAGAGAAACAGTTGTGATGAAGAGAGGATGAGGAAGAGACTCCACACCGCAGGGAGAGATGGGTAAATATCACCTGAAAGAAGGAGGGAAGGAAGGAAAGATAGAGGGAAGGATGGAGAGACGGAGGGAAAGATGAGAGAAGGAAGGACGGAAGGAGGGAAGGAAGGAAGGATGGAAGGAAGAATGGAGAGAAGGAAGGAAGTAGGGAAGGAAGGAAGGAGGGAAGGAAAGATGGAGGGAAGGATGAAGAGGAAAAGACCAATCAGATCACATACAGGTATAAAGGTTGGTAGGTAAAACACTGTCCCGTTTATCTAGTTTGTATAAAAGTGATTCAGTTTCAGTTCAGTGAATAACTTTAAATGAACTCTTTTACTTAATTCAACTCTTTCATTAAACTTTAATCAAACTCTTTCCAGGCAGCTCTTCTAGTCGTTATGTTCATAAACCAAGAAACAAAACGCTGCTGAATCACATTTTCTCTTCATACAGTTAATTCATGTATTTGGCAAGTTGATAGTGAACGTGTGAGTGAAACGTTCAGAGAACCTGATTGTTGTGTTTTTTTCCATTAAAATCTCTGCTGTTGCAGTAAAATCTCAGCTGGTAGAAAGTGCAGCGGTGTGAAAGTGTTTGTGGTTTGTGTTTAGACTCTGGCAGCTCTTGGTTCAGGTCTGAGAAAGATCCTGGTCTCAAACCTGAACACACACACACAGGACTCAGGATGTGAACCTGTAGCCCCCCTCTTATAAAGTCAAAGCTACAAGACTGTGGACACAAAACTTTAACTTCAACAAACTGAAGTGTGACTCCCAGGATGCATTTCAGCCAGAAACATCGCAGACGTCGAGCAGAAACTTCCTTCAAATACGAAGCAATGATGACAAAACACGATTTCTCAGAAATGACTAATAACTCATCAGAAATAACTGTTGCTCATAACATAAACCAAACAGAAGTAATATTGATGATATTTAAAGACAAAATTTGAAACGTGGATACAGAACGAAAGAAAAACACCAGCAGCTTCTCACGAGTTCACAAGTTCACGAGTTCACAGCTTCATTCAGTCCTGATGGTTGAAGTTTAAAGTTTAGGGGCTCAGGAATGTCAGCGAGGGTCCTCACAAGTCTGGTATAGTATAGTGTGTGTGTGTGTGTGTGTGTGTGTGTGTGTGTGTGTGTCACTGAGGCTTTTGAAAATATGAAAACAACTTTATGAATGTGTGTGGGTTAGAGTTTATTTACAACTCACACACACAAGGGATTTCAGATTTAATGGACATGTTGTGTGTGGTGTGCATGAATAAAGGTATGTGTGTGTGTGTGTGTGTGTGTGTGTGTGTGTGTGTGTGTGTGTTCGTGTGTGTGTGTGTGTGTGTGTGTGTAGGCGTGTTTCTTGCAGCCAGCTGGAGGAAAACTACAGCAGCAGTTTCCCTGATGTGGTAATCCTCCTGCACAGTGTGTGTGACATCCAGTAACCAATCAGAGGAGGAGGAGGTGATGATGTCATCCCAGTGAAGCGTCCAGGTGGATGAAGGTTTAGTCACGGTCACCCCTCTGAGCTCCGACCTTCTACTCCTACCTGAACCAGAAACACACCTGCAGCGGGGGTTTTGTGTTCCAGGTTATAGATCTTATAGTTCCTGTAATAAATAATAATAAATGAAACTTTGTAAGATACTGAAGCCCTAGTTACAGGTCATTTACCGTTTATGCAGCAGGTGTTTGTGTGTTTAGCTGATGTTGTCATGTGATGTAACTTGCAAGCTTTTTTTTGTCGTTGTTGCTCGAGTGACATAAAAACGTTGCAGCGCTGAGTTGTTTATCTGTCTCTCTCTTGTTGTACCTGCATGGCCACGTTGTCTCTGTATGAAGTATTAACTGTTTGTAGTAACAGTAAACCTGCAACTGACCGCGCATGTGACATGTTTAGTAGCACGCTGGAAAACAAGGCTCCCTCAGAAGCCGCTGTGTAATCCGAACCCTCGACCGGCGGTCAGAGATGATGTATCTGTGTTGAGATGTGGAGCAGAGCCGTGTTGAACTATGTATGTAAGTTTAACCCTTTCGTCAACTGTTTCCTGTGTTTTACATTAAGGACATTAAAGATGAACTGTGGCGACTTTATACGTGTAAAGAGTAATATTAAACCTCGCTAGCTGCTCCGACTGACTCACAGTCACAAAGCCTCAACTTCTCTCTACAAATACGAGTCATTCTGGTCTCAATCTTTAAATTCAGGTCCTCTAATAAGTGTGCTGGTGGTCATTTTGGAAATTATTGTTCCTTTAATAAGATTTGAAGACTTATAGTAGCTTAGACGTCTGCTGTGAGTTGGACTGTTGTCACACAGGCTCCAATGCAAACCAATGGGTGATGAAAAAACAGAGTGATAAACTATCAAGTGATTTGATTAACGTGAAGCCGAGGCTCCACACGGTGCATTCAAGAAACATCTGTAAATTTAACTCTTCAGTGAACACCTCAAGAGTTGAGCCCCTTTGACCTTTTAGCACTTCATAGTTTGTGTACTTTGAATTTTTAGCTGATGAGTTGAAACACGCAAAAGCAACTATTTAAAGATCATCCCAGTCACGCCAAATAGTTTCAGTCTGACACAGTGACACTGTCAGGAACCACAGAGGAAGAAGCACGCATCACCTCAGAGGATATTACAGTAACTTACTTACATTTTCTGGAAAGCCACCCTCACCTCATCTTAACCTTCAACCAGGTTCTCACCCTAAAATGTAATGATTTACATTACAGGAACTTGATTTTTTACCCCCAAAAGGTAGCAGAGCTCCAACAACATAAAGAGTCTGTCTGTCTATACTTGTGAGGACTCTCATTGACATAATGCATTCCAGACCATAACCTGCACATTGCAGATATTATCCTCACTACCAAGGTTACAAACTAAAATTGGTCCTCATAAAGATACAAACACACACACACACACACACACACACTCGAGCACTGGGGTCTTTCATATTTTCATTTCCCACATCCTCGTCTTCAGGCTTTGTGTGTGTTTTAAAAGATCCAGACATTTTCCAGACGCAGACCTATGACACCTCAAAGGATCTGAGGTGATTCAGGGCTGCTTCACACACACACACACGCACATATATACACACACACGCGACCCCACTCTACATGTAGTACAAGTTGTGAATCAAGACCTCCAACACTCACTGCTGGTCTGAGTCAAGTATCAGAGTGTGTGTGTGTGTGTGTGTGTTCTTGTATTAGTGATGTTGTGGAGACTCTGCTACCGTTTGGGAATGAAAACCAAGTCCCTATAACGTCAATCATTACCTTTTATGGTGGAAATTTGGTTTAAAGTCAAATTGAAATTAAATGTCTGTTTTTTCACTAAGCAATAATGTGTCGTTCTGTCATCAGCGGAGCAGACGGTCACACTGAGCCTGACTGCATCCTGCTCCCCAGACTCTGAACAACAACCCACATCAGCTTCCTGCTAACGTCTCCTTCTGATCTAACTTACAGACATGAACACACATATTGTCCTGAACTAACATTCACCGGGGAGAAGTTCACCGCTAATGTCAGTTAGCAGCTAGATGCTAATTAGCTGCTCAGCTGCAGCACAGTAAACAGCATATAAACATACCTGCAGATGTCATTTCTGACCTGTTAGATGCTGGTTTGGTCATTGCTCTTCAAAATCCCTCTTAGCAACAGATGTCTAAGCTACTATAAGTCTTTAAATCTTATTAATGGAGCAATAATTTCCAAAATGACCACCAGCACACTTATTATATATTGAGACCAGAATGACTCAATGAAAACAATGATTGAGTATTTGTAGAGAGAAGTTGAGGCTTTGTGAATGAGAGTCAGTCTGAGAATTGGATTGTTATTTCATACCAGACGGACGGGAGTGGACATACGGCTTGATGAGTGACTCAGTGTAGGAGGGTGCATTTCTATTGGTCGCCTTGACGGCGAGCCAGTGGAAGGAGACGATCAGAGCTTGTTTAGGTCTTGGTGTTGTTTTTAAAGGGATTTTACATGTTTTTAAAGCTCTTCATGGTCTTCCTGCTGCAGCCTGTTTGTCTGACATGTTAAAGGACACGTTCACAATTTCTCAAGTCAACACAGGTTTTTATTGAGCCTCTGACTCCTTGATGCCGTCAGACGGAGCGCTGACTCGCAGTCAATCAGTTTGTCATCCAAAGTTCACCTGAATCTGACGTCTGTGACTTTGTTTCTGATGGAGCATCTCTTGACACTTTATTTTAAAGGACGAGTTCACTCTTAAACCAACAGTCAGGAGCCCAAATGAACATTAAAGCTGTTTTTCTTGCTGTAATCATTCCTCCTGTTCAATAAAATGTATTTAAAAGTTTATCTGACGCTAATATGAAGCTTCAGCATCCAAATGAGTCAAATCAAGTAGATATCTTTCAACGTCTTTTTAATGTCAAAGTCCCTCTTTTTGCTTTACAGACATGTTTGATAGTTTCAGATAAGAGAAGATTTAAGTTGATAAAATGTTGATAATCTCATTTGAGTTGCCTCCAGTTATTCATCAGAGCGAGTGCTGCCCTGAGTTTTGCCTCTCAGGCTCATTGCAGCTCGCCGTGTGTTGGTCGAAGGCGTAGATGTCGTGTCACTTTCCTCTCTCGCTCGCTGCTGTTTAAACTCTACGGTTTCGACTGTTTGGACAAACAGAATCTACACAGTGGTTTCCTTCAGGTCCACACGCTCACAGCTTGTGATAAATGCAGATGGAGGAGTTTATCCTCATATACACGAATCTTTCAGTGATTCCAGTATATGAAGCAACATCCTGTGAAACTGCAGTTTATGTCTTTTTAAGGGCATGAAATGTTGAAAAGACACGAAAACTGCTTTCTCTCCATAATATTTAAGTGCTATCTCATTCAGTTGCCAGTAAACTATTGTGATTTACTGTGAAGTTTGAGTCATTTGGGAAGTTGGTGACTAACCAAATGTCAACATTGGATGTAAAATATTGGAATTAACCTGACGTGAGATAGAATCAGGGATTATAAGAAGTCGCCTACACAGGAATTTAACTTCACTGCTTTCTGCTCAGTTGATATTTAAAATGTGTCTTCAGTGAAGTACAACACCTGTTCTCACTGTAAACAAGTAAAAAAACTCTACATTCAAATATATATGAAAGTATGAACCAGTATGAATAAATAAAAATGGAAACCTGTAAGTTCAAAGTGAAAACGTTGTAGCTCTGTCAGCAGCGACATCACACCAACATTACTTATTAAAACAGAGCAGCGTTGATGAGTTGAAGCGCCTGAGGACAAAAGCTGTTTGCTGTGGAGTTTTTAACGTCTCTCAGACATTAATCACACTCTAAACACATCATCAAGTAAACAGATGTCGACATGGATCAGCGTTTTCACCGATGACGCTCCTCTTATTGTCTCTGGAAACAGGAAGCTGCCTTTTGTTGAGCTGCTGCTCCACATCACGTTTTCCAAACTGTAGTAAAACTGTGAAATAAAAGCAGAACAAACGTTAAAGGACCAGTGTGTTGACTCGGACTCGGCAGACATGGAATATAATGTTCATAAGTATGTTTTAATTAGTTTTTAATCACCTGAAAATAAGAATCACTGTGAAAGAGTCTTTATATCTACACAGGGAGCAGGTCTTCTCCCACAGAGCCGCCATGTTCCTACGGTAGCCCAGAACGGACAAACCAAACACTGGCTCTAGAGAGGGACTACAAATCCTACAGACTGGTCCTTTAAGTGTAAAAAAAAGGAAAAATTACATAATGATAAATAATAAAAACTACATGAATAATAAAACAATAAAGATATATAGAATAATAATACAGATAATATCAAATCTGTTCTCTCTAAATGAGTAAAACTGTCAAATAAAGTAAAATTATTAAAATATATCAAAACAATTTCATTACATAAACAAACTATTAAAATACAAACATAAATGAAAAATAAATAATAATAATAATAAATGAATAATTAAAACAAAAAATAACATATTAAACAAAAATTTTAAAAATAATGTGAAATCTGTTCTCTGAATGAGTACAACATGTAAAAGAATAAAATCAAATGAAATATTAGTTATACAATAAATACATAACAAAAATAAATGAATAAGAAAAGTAAAATAAGTAGTTTAGTTTAATTCATGCATAAAATGCACAAAGTGCTTAATGTGAAAAAGAAGAATCACAATATTAACAATAAAACATTAAATACAATAAAATAAACAAACATTTCATTTTAATGTTTTAACAGATTTTTTTCCAGTAATATCTTTATTAATAGTTTCTATTTGCTTCCAACAGAGAAATCTGTTCTCATCCAGCAAGACAAACATCAAAAGGCAAACAGATTGTCCAAGTTTCAGCAGATTTATATAAATATGCATTAAAGCTGCTTTAACGTACGTTTCTGACTGATGTTTGTGAAATAAGTCAAACTGGCCGACCAGCCGACCTCTGACCTCTGACCTCTGATATGTTCTGTTTATACAGCTCAGAGCGTCCACGTGTTCATGTATACGTCTGCAGATCATAAACTTTACCTCACATGGAAAGAACAACTCAGCCTCATTTCATCTGCACTTAACAATCTTTTTTCTTTCACATCATTTCAGTGAGATATAAAGTCTGAACTTTAAAGGCAGCAGCGGAGTCAAAGGTCGCCGTTTTCCCAGTGCAAAGCCTGAACGCTTTCCTCTGTGGTTTCACCGTGACTTCAGGATCATTTATACACACCAACACATATTGTGCAGTGTCACTCCAGCATCATCATCATCATCATCATCAGCGTGGGGAGCAGCGCTGACGCAGTTCTCAGAAACAGCACTTGTTTGAGAAGGAAAAGTGTTGAGAAAGCTTCTGACCACAGCGTCAATTTAGGCCAAACCGCCGTATGCGATCTGTCCAAACATGACAAGGAGCAGAGGGGAAATTATGTGAGAGGCAGAGAGGGTGGAGAAGGGAAACACAAACTGTAGTTAGGAAACCATGAGGAGAATGATGTGGTTTCACAGCTGGGCACTCAGACTGTGTGAGAACACAAAATCTCTTCTTTCTCTCGCTGAAAACCAAGCTGTAAACATCCAGCGAGCCGAGCTGTTACCAGCAGTCTTTATCTCTCTCGGCTCAGTTCTCATCAGATTAATGAAGCTTTACCGGCTTTCTGGTGAAAAAACATGAAATATTTGCAAGGGTGTAACTTTGGGTTGAACTCTGAGCTCCACCAATGTAGGCTGGTCCATGGAAACATTCATTTCAAGAGGAAGAGACGTACAACATACAACAAAACAACATGTTCTACATATCCAACTAGTGCAGCTGAACAGCATAAAATCATTCACTTTGTATAAAAACACCAACGTAACAAATCAGTTTGTTCTTCCAGTGTAAATAAAAATGGATGTTTATCACTTCCTGAACACGTCTTCAGTCATTCAATAGTTAAACCACAATTTAACTGCACTTAATCCTTTTTATTCTGTGAAACTTATTGCAGCATCGTTGGCTGTTAAGATCCTGGCAGCTACGTTACAACACAATACACATTACATTTAATTATGATTCACATAAACATACAGGATGGTTGACTGTCCATCCTGTATGACTATCCCTGATAAAAGATCAACATTAGAGGGAATCAGACTCTTCTATGGACGTGATGGACGTCTTTTAACCTGATGATTCAGACTCTTCTATGGACATGATGGACGTCTTTTAACCTGCTAAACAGTGTTTGTTTGCCTTCTCATGGACAGCAAAATGGATTATATAACTCTCTATCAGTGCTGGTTGACATGCAGGAGCTACATCCAACTGAGACATGTACTTTTCTCTCTAAATGCATTTTAACGCACTGTGCTGCTAACTGCTTGGTTTTTTTTTACATGGAATTTTTAGATATGCAGAATATTTTTATCTTTACTGTTGATGTTGCACTGCTGTGTGCTGGGAAGATGCAAATAAACAAGAAAATGACAATAAACTAAATCTTGAATCTTGTCTACTGATGGCCTGCGTGTGAGGCATTTAGGGAACATCTGTAAATTATAGCATCTACTGATAGCGGGCACTGTTCTCTCTGAGTATTGAGAAAATTAGCATGAAATGTTAGCATGAAAACAAAAACTGACATTAGCATTAAAATAATAAAGTAACGTCAGCAAAAAAACAATAAAGCAGTGTTAATATAACATATAATTCCTGCTGTTTGACTGCACTCACTCTGAAAATCTGCTGTTTCTTCCTAATATACTCAACACATAATTGATCAGCCACGCAGCTGTCTTTATAAATTATTATTACAGGTAAATAAACATTCATATTTAAATCTGGATTTAATTACATTTTTCTGTGCATAAGTGGGTTTTTTATTATTTTTTTCTGCACAGACACAAAGTTAAAAACCATGAAAAAGTGTTGCAGTGTGGAGAGAAAAGCAGTGACGCACTACAGGTTTCCCCTCATCACACACACACACACACTCACACACACACACTCACACACACACAGACACACACACACACACTCACACACACACACACACACACACACTCACACACACACACACTCACACACACACACTCACACACTCACACTCACACACACACACACACACACACACACACACTCACACACACACACACACACTCACACACACTCACACACACACACACACACACACACACACACACACACACACAGCGATGACTCACTGCAGGTACGCCTGGCATCGATCGGCTGTCTTCACCTGTCAGCTCTCTGCTGTCATTCTCTCTTCTTCTACTCTTTTTTTTTTTCTCTGCTGTTTCTGCTCGTTTGTCCGTCCACTGACCTCTCTCTCTTCCTCTTCCTCTTCCTCTCTCTGTCTTCCTGTCTTTGAGTCTTATCTCTTTCTTTCTTTCAGTTTGTTTACTCGTTTTTCTTCCTCGCTGCTCTTTAAAGTCTAAATATTTCTTTATTTCCTTCAGTCTGTCGCTTTCTTTCTTTCTTCTCTTTGCCTTGTTAGTCTCCTCTCTCCATCCATCCTTTCTTTCCTCCGTCACCTCTTATTAACACGTCTCCACATATGATGGAGAGAGAGAGAGAGAGAGCAGCTCTTCAGATCTCTTTAAGGTTTTGAAGCTCGTTCTGTCATCTCACTTCTTTCTCTTTAACTCACTTTGTGCATCATCGCTCCCCAGAGAGAGAGAGAGAGAGATAGAGAGTGTTTGACTTTTCTTTCTCTGAAGAGTTTTGAGTGCCTTATGTAACCGCTCACACACACACACACACACACAGTAAGCCCAGGTGTTAGTTGTGTCTATAAGGAGTCAGAGGTTCGGGCCTTAAAGCTTCATTGTTGATCTCTGGCTCAGAAGCTGATGACGTCTGACACACACACAGGTTTTTATTGAGCCTCTGACTCTTTGATGCCATCAGACGGAGAAAGTTTCGTCAGTGCTGACTCGTGATCGATCCGTTTGTCATCCAAAGTTCACTTGGATCTGATGTCTGTAACTTTTTTTCTGACGGAGCGTCTCATAACACTTTATTTTAAAGGACGAGTTCACACTTAAACCGACAGTCAGGAGCTGTTAAATCATTCCTCCTGTTCATACTGACCATTAGAAGATCCCTTCATAATGACCTTAATGAAGCTTCAGCGTCCAAATGAGTCAAATCAAGTAGATATCTTTCAACGTTACAGTCTTTTTAGTGCCAAAGTTCCTCTTTTTGTTACTATACTTCCACCTGCAGCTCAACAGGGAAACACTGTCCGAGGAAACACAAAGAGGGAATTTGATGCTAAAAAGACTGTAAATGTGTCAGATATCCACTTGATATGACTAACTCAGACTGATGAAGCTGAATAGAAGCTTCACACAGACTTTTAAATGACTGTGTGGACACACTGTGGATTTTATCCTCCATCACTTCCATTGAAAACACATTTGAAGGATCTTTTAATATCCAGTATGAACAGGAGGAATGATTACAGACACCTGACTGCTGGTTTAACACACTGGGAACTGGTCCTTTAATAAAAAATATACAAATGTGTGCTAACAAGAGCATTATAGAGTGTTTCTGTTTGTTATAAAGCTGCATTAATGGTTTATACGCTGCTGGATAAGGAGGTTAAATTAAAGTGTTACCAAATATCTCAGAGGAAAGAGAAAAATCTGTTTGTAGTTAGACATGTAGAACTGAGGACTGTTTTTTTGGGGACGGATGAATAAAACAGATCTTTTTCCCAGTACAACAAAGGTCAAAGGTCATGGGAGCTTCAGAATATTCTAGAAAACAAGGAGAGGAAAAAGAGCAGAGAGTGAACCGACGGGGAGCGTATGAAGCAATGTTTGGAGATCTAAAATAGACGTGACCTGAGCTGACTGCAGGTGTGTGCTGTGTGTCCAAACATCTGCTTTGAGCTCCTAATCCTGCTAAAACGTCTGAGCTCAGCCCTCTGGGTGACTCACATACTTTCTCAAATAGTTTGACTCGTAGATAAAAAGGAAAAACGAGCCGGAGGAGCTGCTCCCTGAGCGCTGGGAGAGTTTATTATGTTAAATTGAATCTGTAATTTTTTATTTTTTTCATGGTTTTGCTGCAGTAACATCCCTCCTCTCCTCTGTCTGCGCAGCATGAAGGCTTTAACATTTAAGGGATATTTTACACTCAAGCTTTAGATTATAGAGCAGAGAGCAGTTACATTTATTTAAAGTGTTCGCCACAGAAACATCAGTCATTTCTTTAAAACTCTTAAACGACACATGAGACCTTTGTGGTTTCTGTGCAGAGTGACGCTGGTTTCACTCAAACACGTTGAGTTTATCATGTGGAAAACTAGTAAATATTCACATGTGAGAAGCTGCTACCAGAGAGTTTAACCATGATGTCAGGAGGCGACGCTGCAGCCTCCATCTGCTCAGTCTGATGTCATCATGTTTCATCTTTCTTCAGTCGACTTTTAGACGTTTTTGCATTTTAAAAAAGGTCAGAAATTTTTGAAAAGGAAGTGGCTCCGTATCTCCGTATCTATTATTATTATTACACATGCACATCGTTGATTGATTGCACAAGATCATGTGATCAGATTCAACCGGTTTCACAATAAAGGAACGTTTTCTGTGGGTCAGGATTACAATAGTTTAACTGTTTTAACGAGACCACTTCCTGTTTCCAACCGCAAGTTGGGACAGTTTTTAAAAAAAAAAAAACATAAATAAAAATTGTCATGGTGTTTACTGTTGCCATGACGACGGAGGTTGCCTAACTTTAAGGAAGAAGTAACTTTAACCTACATTTCGGCGCCAGCTAAAGTATTTCCTTTTTTAGACTGAATGATCCGGTGTTCATCCAAACCAGAGCTTCACCGCAGTGATGTCACATCATAAATCAGTCACATGATCACTGCTGATAAAGATGCCGTATTATAAAAAACACTCCTATTGATCTGGAGTCACATGATACAACAGAAACACATCAGTCATAAATAAAGGTTGAATCTATAGATCCAGTTTGGTGACTGTTTGTGTTTGTGTGACATAACGAGACCAGTTTATGTAAAAGGAAAGTTTTTGTTTGTGTTTCTTAGTTGGAACCTGATTCTTCTTCGTTGCCTCTAATTGCTGCTTTTCACAAACAGTTTTTGTTAGAAACTCAACATTTTGACCGATGTTTGGTTTTCCTGTTTAGCTTTTCGCTTCTATTTATATTTATAGTGAGTTGACTTCAGACATGTCTGAACTGTGTTTATGCAACACGAACACACCTTTCACTCTTTCACTCTGCTCTTCTTCTGTCTCTGCTTTAACGACCGCACGTCCTGCATTATTCACCCTCACGTGTAACGAGAGACGTCTTTATGTCTTATTATGTATTTTTGATCACTTCCATCTCTTGTGATGTTTCAGGACTTTATGTAACACAAAGAAAATAATCAATAAAAAGTGTTTTTTTCTTCTCTGCAGTTTGTGTCAGTGTGTATAAAAACCCCTCTGAGCATCTAATATACATCAAATATTCACAAATAATAAAGTGAATTAACTGGACAGATGATACAAACTTAACAATAAAACTTAATTCAAACATAATTAAAAGTCACATCTTCTCAATTCAATACAAAGAACAAAGTTTTTTCTCACATTTAAACACAAACGTTTGCTTGTGTTTGTATATTTTCTGCAGTTAATTCTTTTTATTCTCATACATGTTGGGAGCTTTGAGGACAAATTGAAACCTGGTGTGTTTAGCGGGAGAAGATGAATCACATGCAGCTCCGGGAGAAAGTCACAGATCGACTCGAGTTGCTTTTTATCGTCGTCTGCTGCTCGTGTTTCTCTTTACATACTTTTCTTCTTGTTTATGACTTCCTCCTCTCACAGCTGCTCTTTTCTTTCTTTCTTTTTGTTCACGTTTTTCTTTCTCCTGTAGAGCAGGTGAAGATGAACAGAAACATCTGTCTCCTGTGTGTGTGTGTGTGTGTGTGTGTGTGTGTGTGTGTGTGTGTGTCAGCGCTCCCTCTAACCACAACAAGGTCAAGGCTTTAATCCTGTTCTTTGATGACTTTGTACAGATCAAACAGGACACAGTCTCAGTTACACTCTGGATCACACTTTTACTAACACTGAGGCATCATGACTGTGTGTGTGTGTGTGTGTGTGTGTGTGTGTGTGTGTCTGTGTGTGTGTGTGTGTGTGTGTGTGTGTGTGTGTGCGTGTGTGTGTGTGTGTGTGTGTGTGTGTGTGTGTCTGTGTCTGTGTGTGTGTGTGTGTGTGTGTGTGTGTGTGTGTGTGTCTGTGTCTGTGTGTGTGTGTGTGTGTGTGTGTGTGTGTCTGTGTGTGTGTGTGTGTGTGTGTGTGTGTGTCTGTGTATGTGTGTGTGTGTGTGTGTGTGTGTGTGTGTGTCTGTGTGTGTGTGTGTGTGTGTCTGTGTGTGTGTGTGTGTGTGTGTGTGTGTGTGTGTGTGTTGCTGATAACATATGATGCAGAACAAACAGTCACGCTCTTTGTTTCTTGAATCTTTTCCTTGAATTTTACCAACATTTGAAGTCACAGTGAAACAGAAACTGAAGCTTCTTCTTCTTCTTCTTCTTCAGTGATTTCTGAGTGAAACAGTGAGAAGGCTGTTTGTAGGATGAGGAGGATGAAGGTTAATTATATGAATATATGAGTAGATTATAACTCAAACACATCCTTTGCAGATGTAAACACAGTTTTTGCAGCTGACAGTTAGCTTACCTGCGAGCTAACGGTCAGGTGGTTTTATATGATGGTTGTCGTCCATGCAAACTATTGGATGAACCGTCTGTCCATCACCGGAGCAGCTGATTGGTCCAAACCATCGGTGGTTCGAACACAAGCACATCATTTTAACCCTGACAAGATGGATTCAGCTGCCTCACAGTGTCATTAGTCACATTTGACTGGTTACGTTAATGTAACCGCAAAAATATCAAAAATATTTTTATAAGAAAAAACTTTTAACTTTTCAAGAATGACGTAAAATTTTAGAAAAAATATGTAATATTTCAAGAATAAAGTCATAATTATTGAAGAAAAAGTAATAATATTTCAAGGAAAAAGTCGTACAGTTTTTAGCAAAACAAAATTATGTTATAATAATTTAGTCAAAATTCTTTAGAGAAAATAGAGGAAAAAAAGAAAAAGCCACAGTAGAAAAGGCTTCAGGTGTGAAAGGTCACATGTATGTTTTAGGTTCATGTGTTCATTCATCATGTAAATAATAATATTATAATATTGGTGTAACTTCAGGTCATTAACGTCACTCAGTCGTCTCACCTGTTTACTACGACAGACAATTCAAATCTGGTTAAATTACGACTTTATTCTGGTAATATTGTGACTTTAAACTCATTAAATCGAGACTTTTATTCTTGAAATCTCACATCTTCGGCGTGTCGTTCTCTGTTTGTTGATCTCATCTTCACCTCGTCGGTGAGTTTTTATTATCCGTGTGTGTGTTTGATGAATAAGTGCAGCGACAGCAGGAGCGAACAGCTGCCTTTGAAACGCTCTGATCACAGATTGAATGTTTTAAGACACATGTTGAGAACACACATGAAGTCATGAGGTCTCTCTCTCTCTCTCTCTCTCTCTCTCACACACACACCTGGACTCACAGCTCCGACCGCCACCGCAACAAGCTGCACTCACTTTCTGTGATGACTCAACACAGATCAAACACACGTTTCCCACAACATCACACACACACACACACACAGCTGATGTGCACTTTGATGACTCGACACAGATCAGACGGCGCTCGCACAAAGAACACACACACAGAGCAGGAGTCGTGACATCACTTCCTGTCCAGCCTCTGCTCTGTAACTCAACACAATCTCTCCTTTTGTTTCTTTTGCTGTGCGGAGTTCAACAAGGCTCCATGTTTGGGCCTCTATTATTTAACATTGACATGCTTCTATAGAAAAACCAAAGTCATGACATCACTTCCTGTCTGGCTCCTGTAACTAAACACAATAGGCTTGTTGGAGATGAGCCAGGCCGCCGCACAATGCATGCTGGGTAGATTTGTGTCCGTACATGATTGAGGCAGCTCTTCACTGACGGTGAGACCCAAGGCATGATGGGAAACACCTGGCTGTCCCCTGATCAGAGAGCTGATTGGCTCTTATTTTTGACCATAAACACCATGTTTCATAGAAAATCCTAATTTCTGTTTAACGGTAATATTTATCTTGTGTGGTTGATTATAATAATAATAATAATAATAACAAAGGTTATTTATATGGCATTTATCAAAACATGCAGTTACAAAGTGCTTTACAAGGCCGACGTAACAAGAACAAAAAGGGTAGAATACAACACCAGATACACACACATTCATATATATATATATATATATATATCTCACCTCTGTCAGTCAGAGAAGCGCAACGTTTTTAGTCCAAGATTTCCAGAAGTTATAACTATTGTGAAGCAACAGAAAACATATTAAAAGAATAACATGAATGTTCGGAACTGAGTCTAATTATGTCTGAAGGAAACTAAAGTCTTGTGTTTTCCTCTGTGTGTGTATGAAGCTGTGAGAACTGTGTGGATTCAATAGTTCAGTGTGATTTTTAAATGCCTTTACATTAATATTCTATGTAGGCTAAACTTATTCAATAAATATGACTTCCAAGGGCTAAAATCTGATTCTCTCCTCAATAATAACTAAACCTTGAATCTATAAAGTAGAGATTAAGAAGCAAAATGACCTGAGAATATTCCTCAGTAAGTATAAACATCTTAAATGTTAGCGGGTATCAATCCTCCATTTTTCCTGTTCAGTATTTTGTCGTCCAGAATTAACGACGTAGCTTCATCAGACACGTCTCTGACTCAGACTGAAATACTGTTGTGTCCTTTTACAGCCAATGGAGAGTCAACCACCAGGCACCATTACTTCCACACCAGTGTTCCCAGTCAAACTCCATCATCAGAGACTGAACTCAAAAAAATAAGGGAAACAGCCAACCATCATTTTATGACACTGACCTGCTGAGTCACTAGTGAGACTAAATCACACGCGTGTCAAATACTGAACCAATGAAAACAATGACTGATGTACTAAAGGAAAGCAACGCAAAATAAAAAATATTGAAAAAGTTATTTATGTGTTTTTGCTTTTTTAAAAACATCTCATCAAGAAAATGAAAAACTCCATGAAAGCAGCAGATCAGCTGCTTCACATCCCCGACCGTGAAATGAGTCCCGGATCCCCCGCTGATGTCACCCAGCTGCCGGCGGAGGCACAGCCATGTAGAGGCACTTCAATCAAAACTTAATTAACTTGATGCCTCAGAGCTTTATCATATAATAAGCGAGTAGTATTTGATTTCCGTGATAAGCTTGACATTTGTCCTGAGGTGCCTCACATCAGCCCCGCGGCAGACGGCAAACCAGAGAAGAAGAAAAATGTGATGAAGAGTGTGAAGGTGCATCTGATCACACACAACATGTCTCTGCAGAACTTGGATTTCAGGATGTTTAAAGATGCGTTAATCTGTTCGTTAAAGCGTCTTTGTCTGGCGGTTCATTAGATGTTACGACAGGCTGCATCACTGATAATGTGCATCTTCCTCCAGTGGTACAACATCCGTGTCGCCAAATGCGACCAGAGTGACGTTCACTAACATGACTGTCAGAACCCGGTGAGGACGACAGAACAGAACCGTTTGTTATAACAGGCTGAGGGATCGTTGCATCCAGCTGTTTGAAACCACCGTGACTGTGTGACGGGACAGATGTGTAGTGATGATGACGCTGGTCTGTTTATGTAGAACGGTTCCTGTACGGTCAGAAGTTAGCAAAGAGGAGAAAATGATCAAAATAACATGTAAATATAAGTGATGATACTTCAGATCAGCCTCAGTGATGCTGAGTAATAATAATAATAATAATGTAGCTGATTCTACTCAGAAATCATCGAGCTTATAAGCAGCTGTTAATATCACTGCTGACCAATGAAACCTCCACAATGTCTCCTTTATATGAAATAATAAAAGCTTGTTTTAAACTTTGCCTGATAACTTGAGAATCATCAAATACGAAGATATGTGACAACACGCTTTATTGTGAGCAGGTTGTGTTATATCAGAAACAATATAAAGAACTAAATGAACTGCAGTTCATCGTCATGGTGGAAAACTGTCTTTCCATGAACTAACCGATGTACCAGTGAGAGCGCAAAGAGACAGTTCTCATGGGAGTTAGCAATAAGGCTAATATGTGATATAGCATCAGGTCTGTTTTTAGTGTGAGAAAAGGTGGAAGATGCTGAGACAGTAATCACTAAGATAAGTCACACTTGTATTATCACTAGACCAACGAAGCTCCATGATAGGATGATAGGAGGAGTTATGAAAAGTGTATAAAATGAGGTTGTATGATCTTGCATCAGGTTTTTTCTTTATCCTCAGTCTTCACACTGAACTCTAGCAGCTTCCAGTGTTTCCAGAGTCTTTCTCCTCTAAAGGTTTGACTTTAATACTAAGTTGACCTGAAGATTTATTGGCCCATTTGAAGATTTTTCCACATCAATTAAGAAGTAGAGGATCTCTTCCACATCAGCTTCATCAGCGATGAAGAACACATACGTGATATCTTCAGCAGCCATAACAAGCTACAGGAAGAGCTGCGTTTAACTCCTCTTCCTCCTCCTGCTGCCGCCTCCTCATCTCAAACGATTCTCTCATTCAACGTTTCTTTCATTGTGACATTTAAACTTTTGTGGTTTTAACAAAGTTAAACAACAGAGAAAAAAACTACAGTTCCCAGTAAAAGAACTACAGGTGCTGCACTCACTGAAAACATAAATATTGAATAAAGAACGATATAAAACGGTTCAGTCTGTCGTCATCTGAACATACCGCTGAGAAAGACTCTGATCCAAACCTGGATGGATCCTGATTAGCGGAGTTACGTGTTTATGAGGTTTTTAATGAGGTTTTCCTTCTTCTTCCTATTAGACCGAACAATAACTGTCTGGAGTCTCTGCTGGTCGCCTGCTTTAATCTGATTTATATCATTATAAACTGAATATGTTTGACAAAACAAGACATTTGAGGGAAATTAACAGTCAGGTTCATTACTTTTTGATGTTTTATAGATTAAATCAATTAATTGAAACAATGATGGGTATATTAATCAATAATAATAATAGTCATTAGCTTGAATGCCAGAGTCAGAGATTCATAAAATATGTTTCGTATATAATAATTTCCAGTACTGGGAAATATTTTAGTTCTATGTTACAATGACAAAAAGCAAAGTGAGCAGCTGAACTCATAATACAAGAACATTTAATGTTAATAATCCCAGTTACAGATTATGACTGAGAGGATTCTTTAAATGCAGATTTTATTTTGAAAAGTAGAAACAATAAACACAACGTTATGTAACAACGTCACAGTTCAGCATCAGGTTGACTGTCTGCATGTTATGTGAAATAAAAAACGCTCCATGTTGGTAACGTTACCGTTAGTAACCGTCGCAGCTGCCTCACGACCTCACAGCGAGGAAGAGGAGGAGGAGGAGGAGGAGGAGGGGCTGTGCAGGTATGGAGGCCTAGCTGGCCCAAAAAGAGTCGCACTCTGAATCGACCACGCTTTGCAAAAACTATTAAGTCTTTGTTCACCAGCATGAAGCACAACACAACAATATGCAGATCAAAGATTTAATCCAGCAGGTATGAAGGGGTGAAGGGATGAAGGGATGAAGGAATGAAGGGATGAGGGGATGAAGGGATGAGGGGATGAGTAGATGAAGGGAGAGAGGGGATGAAGGGATGAAGGGAGAGAAGGGATGAAGGGATGAGGGGAGAGAGGGGTGAGTAGATGAAGGGATGAGGATAGGAATGAAGGGATGGAGGGATGAGGGGATGAAGGGATGAGGGGATGAAGGGATGAGGGGATGAGGGGATGAAGGGATGAAGGGATGAGGGGATGAGGGGATGAAGGGATGAGGGGATGAAGGGATGAGGGGATGAAGGGAGAGAGGGGTGAGTAGATGAAGGGATGAGGGTAGGAATGAAGGGATGGAGGGATGAGGGGATGAAGGGATGAGGGGATGAAGGGATGAGGGGATGAGGGGATGAAGGGAGAGAGGGGTGAGTAGATGAAGGGATGAGGGTAGGAATGAAGGGATGGAGGGATGAGGGGATGAAGGGATGAGGGGATGAGGGGATGAAGGGATGAGGGGATGAGGGGATGAGGGGATGAAGGGATGAGTAGATGAAGGGATGAAGGGATGAGGTTAGGACGGGTTGACCTGGTATGATTAGAGGTGTGGTTAACAGGTTAACTACATGTCAGCTGTTTATTTTACATTAGAAAAAACATTCAACAAATGTTCATAAACAAGATCTGAATAAATAAATATTCAAACTAACAGTAAAGCTAAAACAGGAGGAAGAGCATGAGAACGAGACAGAGGTTTAGGTTTGAATCAATCAATAAATACAAGTTTATGTTTGCTTAAAATAAACAGATAATCTCCAAGGATGTGAAACTGTAAACACACACACACTCACACACACACACACACACACACACACACACACACACACACACTCAGATCCAGACAAACAGTCACTCTGACAGTCAGGACTGTGGGAGATGAAAGCATGACGTCATCATTCAGAAGGACTTTTCCTTGTTAATGATGACCATAAAAGGAGTTAACACACATACAGGAAGTGTGTGTGTGTGTGTGTGTGTGTGTGTGTGCGTGTTGGCTGGCTGACAGCTGGTCTGAGCGTGTGTGTGTGTGTGTGTGTGTGTGTTTGTATGTGTGTGTTTGTTTCTTTTTCCAACACCTGTAAATCCTCCAGCAGTGATTAGTCAGCACTGAACGCCCAGCGAGCTGTTTGTCCTGGCTCATAGTGTGTGTGTGTGTGTGTGTGTGTGTGTGTGTGTGTGTGTGTGTGTGTGTGTGTGTGTCAGTGGTTGCCACAGTAAACACACACACGCTCTCAGACCTACAGGAGATGATTCAGCAGATACTCCTGTTTGAGGTGGGCTGCTTCACCACAACACACACACACACACACACACACACACACACACACACACACACACACACACACACACACACACACACCAGCCCGAACCAGTATGTCACCCTGCTGTTCGTATCCCTCCACTGGCTCCCAGTTGCTGCCCGCATCACATTCAAAACCTTTGACGCTCGTTTACAGAAACTAAAACAGCTCCACCTCCCACCTGAACTCCCTCATTCAGGTCTACACTCCCTCCGGCCCGCTACCACGACAACGAGGCCTTTAAGGTTTATTATGCAGGATTTTATTAAAAAAACCATGTACAGACTCATACAGCAGTAATCCCAGTCAGTAATGACCTGCCCTCTGCCTGTATTTTCTTATTATTTCGTTGTGTTTGGGACGTTTCTGGGCGTCAGTCTTTTGGGCAGTGGGTGTGTCGCCTCCAGCCAATCACAGCGCAGGGTGTGAGGTCGGGACTCATAGCACAGCGACCTGGTTACACGGCTGTCTCCATCTCTCTCCCCTGCTCCGCTCTGCTCTCTGTGTCATGGATCTGTGTGTCTCGGGGGCGGCCGTGGCTCAGGAGGTGGTTCGATCCCCGGCTCCTCCAGTCCCAAACTGGTCCCAACGGCTGTGCCAGCAGTGTGTGAATGTGCGTTAGATTAGATCCTGATGTGCGTGTGAATGTTGACATGTAGTGTAAAGCACTAGAAAGGTTATGTAGGCTATATAAATGCAGTCCATAAACAAGTCTGTGTCTGTTCGGCTGAGGGTTGAGCTCCACACACACACACAGCAGAATGAAGTATGAAGCAATCCTGGCAACGCAGCACCTTCCCACAGGATTGTGTGGATGTTTATTTGTGTTAACCACCGTGAGACAATCAGAAAATAGTGTTTTATTTATCTGATTCACTACTGCTGCTCCCTCTCTTCATTCACTCTCTAGCTTGCACAAGCGCAGCTGCTCTCTCTCTCACCCACTCGTGCTCTCAGCTCGCTCTGGTGTTGTTGAGCTGGGGAGGAGTTTCTGTTTGTGTTTGTGTTTACAAACAGCAAACAACAAATCCTGCATAGTATGCCTTTAAGTCGCTAGCCAGACTCTTCTCTTCTTAAATTCCCCGGTGTTGGAACGAGTCGCCAAACTCCCAAACACAGAGTCCCTTCCAGCTCTTTCACGAACACCTCTGTGCACTCTATGCATTGTCTCTGTTCGCTGCCAGTGGCACCTCCGTCTTATCGGACTCAAACTTAGCTTCATGGCTCTTACTCGCGTTGTTCTCCTGACTGGATCCTTGCTTGTGTTGTATTAACTCACAGATGTACATTGTTTTGGTTAAAAGCATCTGCTAAATGAAATTATAACTTTGTAACACACAAAAAAAACTGTTTCACTCAGTTGGTGTTTTGATGATGACAGTGGAGAACACTGTCTAGGTGTTCAACCAAGACGCCTCTGAAAATCGTCTACATGAGCACAAGAACTAATGGACCCCTAAAGCCTCCTCAATGACCACTAGAACCACCTAAAAGACAGCTGGAACCTCCTGAATGACAAGTAGAACCACCTATAAGGCCTGGAGAGCCTGCTTTATGACCACTGGAACCACCAAGAAGATGACTAGAACCACATAAAGGCTCCCTAGAACCTCTTTAATGACCACTAGAAGTACCCACTGGACCCCTAGAACCTCCCCTGCGATTACTGACACCTTCTAAAATATCAATTTAACTACTAACTTCCTAATTAACTGCTGGTACCATACAAAAAACGTTAGAACCGCCTCAATGACTATCAGAACCACCTAAAAGACTGCTGGAACCTCCTAAAGAACCTCTAATTAGCTCTAGAACCACCTAAAGGACACATAAACCTCCTCAATAACCACTGGTAGCGCATAAAGGCACCTAGAACCTCCTCAGTGACCACTCCAACCTCCTACAGGATGCAGAGAGCCTCCTCAATTATAAATTGATAATTAGAACCATCTAAAAAACATTAGAAGCACATAAAAGATCCCTAGAACCTGCTCTGTGTCCACTAAAACTTCCCAAAGGACCAGTGGAATCACTTACAAGAAAAGTAGAACCCCCTTAAAGACACCTACAACCTGTTAAATGACCGCTGTAATCACCTTAAAGTCTACTAGAACCACTTAGAGGACCTTAATAGCCTACTTAATGTCCACTAAAACCAGCTAATGGACCCCTAGAGCCTCTTCAGTAACCATTAGACCTCATTAAAGGACCCATAAAACCTTTTTAATGACCCCTAGAACCACTTAAAGGACACAGAACCTCCTCAGTGACCACAAGACACACCTAAAAGACCAATGAAACTTCCTAAATAACCACTGGTTTGTGCCTAGAACCTCCTCAGTGACCACTAGAAGCTCCTACAGGATGCTGGGAACCTCCTCAATAACCATTAGAACCACCTAAAGGATTACTAGAACCTCCTCAGCCACTGCTAGAACCTCCCAAAGACTAAAACTTTGGTTTTTAAGAACTAAATTTCCAATTTAATACTTTTTATATTGCCTTGTGTTGCTTTTATATTGTCTTGATGTCTTTTGTGTTCTATGTAAAGCAGAATTGCCTCGTTGTTGAAATGTGCTACACAAATAAACTTGCCTGGCCTAAAAGTGCGGCTGGTGTTGAGAATGATCCGAATGCTACTGCACATACAGTTTTCTGTACTTATACATATAAACTAGTCAATAAAACTACACAGGAAGAGGCAGCTATAAATACAAACAGTATTTCAGACACACGTTCCAATAACTATTGACCGAGGTGAAGCTGACAGAGAACATGCAGGAACGTTTCTGGGTTTAGTGGAGTTGGATGGTTTGATGGGAGTTCAGCTGAGACTGTAATCCTGCAGAGACCAAAACCACAACACAGAGAGGGAGAGCGTGAGTAGGAAACTAATGAAGCTAATCAGCAATCCAAAACCAGAACCCACACAATCAGGACATGTTTCCAAAACCACACACACACACATGCATGCACACACACACATACACACAGACACACACACACACTCAGTGAGGAACGCAGGACCATCAGGGAGAGTTTAACGACAGCGTTGTGTGTTCATTTGTACGTCGTGGGAACTCGCTGCAGGTAACAGAAACCTGTTCAGCATCACAGTCAGAAACAATTTAACGACTAACAGTTTCCAGCTTACCAGGGTCGCCTTTGTTTCTCCCAGAAGGCATCACAACGTCTCCCATGCTGGGCTTCAGGTCAACTCAGTCGACGCTTGGAATTCAAATTACAGACACAAGAGACTGAGAAAGAGAGTGTTTATTGAAAAATATTTACAATTTTAAGCTGTAAAAAATACCTGTATTCATCAAACTTCTAAGATTTACACTTAAGAATCAACTTTAGAGAAAAAAAGTTCTTCTCTGTGTGTGAACAATAAGATAAATTCATCAAGAGGATTGATTCCTACTTACAGTAACCACTGGTGCCACCTCAGTGATCATTAGAAATACCTAAAGGACCACTAGAGTCTCCTTAATGACCATCAGAATGACCCCTCGAGCCACCTAATGACACATAGAACCTTCTCACTGACCACAAGCAACAACCAAAAGACTATAACCACTGGTTCCACCTAAAGGACGCCCTGAACCTCCTCAGTGTCCACTAGAACCTCCTACAGGACACAGAACCGCCTCAATGTGAATTAAAACATCCTAAACAACCACTAGAACTACCTAAAGGATCATTAGAACCAACTACGTGACCACTAGAACCACCAAATGGACCTCTAGAATCCGTTCAGTGACTAAAACTAACCCTAACCCCAAGAACCACTTAAAGGACTCTTGTAGAGCCTGCTCACTGACCATTAGACCCAACTGAGGGACACCTAGAACCTCCTAAAAGATAACTAGAACCACCTAAATGACTGCTGGAACTTCCTCAGTAACCACTGGTACCACCTACAGGATGCCTAGAACCTCCTAAGTGACTACTACATAGTGACTACTACTATTAGAGAGCGGCTGTGGCTCAGGAGGCTGAGCGGGTCGTCCACTAATTGGAAGATCGGCAGTTCAATCCCCGGCTCCTCCAGTCTGCATGTCAAAGTGTCTTTGGGCAAGATACTGAACCAGATGTGCTCCCAGTGGCTACACCAGCAGTGTGTGAGTGTGTGTCAGATTAGATCCTGATGAGCAGGTTGGCACCTTGCATGGCCTCTGCCATCAGTGTGTGTGAATGTGTGTGAATGTGTGAATGTTGACATGTAGCGTAAACGCACTTTGAGTGGTCGGACAACTAGAAAGGTTCTGTATAAATGCAGTCCATTTGCCATTTACTAGAACCTCTTACAGGATGCAGAAAACCTCCTCAATGATGAAATGATAAGTAGAACCACCTAAAAACATTAGAACCATGTAAAGGAGCTCAAGGACCTGCGTATTGACCAATAGAACCACCAACTGGACCTCTAGAATCTCTTCCTAAAGGACACGTAGAACCACTGCAAAGAAAACTAGAACCTCCTTAATGACCACTAGAACTGTGTAACAACCCCTAGAACCTGCTAAATTACCACTAGAACCACTTAAAGAACCTCAATAACCTGCTTAATGGCCACTAAATCCACCTAATGGAGTCCTGGAGCTTCTTCAATGACCACAGGTTTGTTAGTAAAAGTGAACATGTACGTCTAGTCCTCTTTATGATCGACTAATCAATTAATCAACTAATGGTTTAATCTCTACTTAAGTCCCAAATTTAAACTGTTAGCAGTTTGATAAATGCATTCTGATCTCCAGCAGGTCGGTCTGACTGCAGCTGTTTTAATTTCTTCTTCTTATTCCAGCACCTTATTATTATTATTATTATTATTATTATTATTATTATTATTATTATTATTTTGTAGCAGTGTGCAGTAGTTTTAGAGAGGCTAACTAGGTGATGTTGATGCACATGAGTAGCACTAAAGACTATGGTGAGTTTCCATTTTATAGGCTTACTCCAATGAATAAATAAATAAATGTGCCTGCTTGTATGCAAACAATAAATAAATAAATAAATCAAGGATTCAGTATTTCCTGCATGGAGGAGTCAAACCAAATGCTTCAGATCTTTGTTGGGAAGTAAAACTGAGCATTTATTAACTCATCAGTTTTTCTAATGGTCTGATGTTAGACAGTGTTGTCTTTGTCCATATAAATATTCTTTACACAGTAAAGTGGTGACAAAAGATACTTACACAAGCAAACTGAGATTTTAAATCATACAGTCAGAAAATAAAGAAATTACAGAATAAATCAAGTTTCTTTTCTGTTGTTTAGAGTTGAGAAACTCTTTGGGAGTGTCTGTTTTACCTCCCATCAAGCGGTTGTGTTCGCTCTGTCGACGCTCCCCGGATGAATAAAAGGTTGCAGGAAAGTGAGCGTCTCCAAACTCGGAGCGCAGCAGGAATTTCCAGTAGTATGAGCATATTTTCTGCTTCATAACTGCGAGTGCTGCCACAGCGGAAATGGCCGAATTGGACTTAGAAAACCTCAAACAATTTACGAGCCCGCAAAGTCGGTCTCTATTTCACGCTCGGTGGAGGAGCTCAAAGTTTCTGTATGTTGATGACGTCATGGGTTAGAGAGCACAGAAAGCATATATATAAACGCTGTAAGCAGGGTTTGTTCTGCTGTTCGGGTCGGGAATGAAATGTTTCCATGTTGGTAAGCTCTTCTGCTGTATATGAGCTCTATAAAACAGTGAAACCTGGCAGCCAAAGGTTAGATAAGCAGGTTTTTACAGCAGCGTCAGGGAAACGTCTGAGCACAAACAGTAAAAATAAGAAACACACTGAGAATAAGAGCCTGATGAGGCAGCAACTTTCCTCTGAAACCCTTCCACACACACTTTATTCTCTTTTACAGGGAGTTTCATAACCAGCGAACAGAGATTTAAATACAGACTGCTCTAAAAATAACAACACACAAACTGCCTCTTCACACGGACGATGGAGAAGCGACAGGATGTCATTCATTGTGAATTCAAGAGAGATGAAGAGAAAGTGTGAAAAGCTTAACTTCATGTTAAAATATTGAGAAGCCTGATCACTCAGTTCTACAGTGAAACAGACGTTTTATTTCAACTTCACTCTAAATGGAGGAAAAGTTTATTGAAGCCTGCAGGTTTCAGGTTGGTGAGAGGCCTCTTGTGTGTAACACATCATAATAAAGTTAATTTTGAAATAAAAAAAACTGTGAAAGCTGTCGACAAAAATCTGAATAACTTCCTTGGATCATTTTCGATACATCCCGGATGTCACTTCCTCAGTTTTCCATCTTCTGTCGAGTCGATTAAGGCTTCAGGTTTCAATATCAGGTGAAAATGACACCTGTGGAACAGATCAGCCAACATTTACCCAACATTAAACTAATCTGGTGAAGTTATAGAGGATAAACCTCACTGACTGTCTCAATATTGAACTTAAACATAAGAGCATTTCCGTGTTTTCAGCCTGTTTTGTTTACATTTTGTGGCACTTTCGGTGTATTAATTAGTTTTGAAGCATTTTTCTTTTTGGGTGTTTGTAGCCTTCCTTTAATGTTTGTCCTCTGGAGCCACCGTACAGTAGATATCTTCCTCTGGACCAAACTGTAGGACTGACTGACATCATCAACTGCATCATGACATGTGGTCAAGATGTTAGTGTGATCTAAAAGAGAGCAGTGAGTCCTCACAGCATCATCCTCCTCTTCCTCCTAAAACTCATCCAGCAGCTTTCACAGTGATGCATAATGTAAAGGAGGCAGCTCTAAAGGCCTCTCTGACCCGTACAGCTTCATTTAAACATGCCCGTCATCAAAGGCTGTGATGCATTATGTAGATGAAATGAATGTTTTGGGACGTCATGCTCCTGCTTTCACCTCGCTCCTGTATCAGGAGCTGGTCTGAGACCTGCGGGGGGTTTAAAAGCAGATAGATGAGTGTTTTTCCTCCTCTGCAGCCTGAACTCTTCTGAAGTGACAGATTTCTTCTCTGGTATCATTTCTTACTGAGTAACCTCACCAGGCCTCGTATTTATCACACTTCTCAGAGCTGGAAATCACTTTTGGCACCATTTAGTTTCAGTCTGAAACTAAGTCTGACAGTATTTATTAGTTTTAGTCACATTATAGTCATTAGATTTTGAGTTTTAGTTTAGTTTCCATCATGTATTTTTATTTTTTATGTCTTCGAAGTATTCTGAGGCTCCAGCTGTCACTATATTTGTTGTGTACAGTACAGTACAAGTACTCCACTTAAGTGTAATTTTGAGGTACTTGTACTTTATGAGTATTTCCATGTGATGCTACTTTATACTTCCACTCCACTACATTTAACTGACAGCTTATTTACTTTTACGTTTGTGTTTTAGCAGTTTCTCATGAACAGTGAGTGAAACATAGTGAGCACACAGTAATTACATTATCCTCCCTGGAGTATTACCGTGTCTCTACCTGTCAACAGTCAAAAACATCCAGTTAACACACTCTCCCTGTAGTGCAGCAAAGACTGATATGGCAGCGTTTCGATGCTCCCGGCCAGAAGACGAATACTTTTTTCCTGGAAATCTCCCATCCCTCCACATCACTCCACACAGCAGAGCGATGCCATGTTCTTCCTCCAGCTGGAGATAATTAAGTTTACCCTCAGAGGGTCTTTCTACGAGAGACGGCAGCCTTCTCTAGCACACTGTCAGAGTCTGTCCACACTCTCTTCAGACCAACGTATGGAAAGCCGATGAGGTCATTATTCGTCTCACTTTCCCTTTCGTTCGTTGTTTTAATATAGTTTTATATCGCCAGCTGGCTTTTATTAACACCTTTGCAAACAACAGTTGGTGTCTGTGAACGCCGCTCCATGCGCCTGCCCAGTATGACCAGCGGAGGGCGTTCTCTGATTGGACTGTACGGCGACGACAACACCAGTGTGCGTTCTGTTTACACCAGTGGAACGTAATTAAAGTTGTACTTTAATAATGGAAACTCCTACTCCTCCCATATCCCATGATCCTTTGTGCCAGTAGAGTAAACGTAAATAACATAATATGGGAGCTGCTCAAAGACAGCAGCCGGCTAACATCAAGCTAGCAGCGTCCAGAGTGAATATGTCTCAGAGAAGCTCTATTCAGCGCTGCAGACACACAGTTAATGATCGCACTTGGCTGTTACTGGAGGGAAACTTACAATCCGATATGTTTGAATCGATTTCGGTTTGTTGTCTGACAACAAGCTGCTGGCTGCTGTATCTGTAATGTTAGACCCCATCAAAGGAGCGACTTTGAGGTTTTAATGTCGTGACTTGCAATTGTGAAAAACACCTGTAGACATCAGTTAAGCTGATTTCTCATCTGATGGAAATATAGGAGACAGACTACTGGTAACGTCATGTTTGCCTTTTCAACTAACTTATATTGTACTTTATAACAACAGCAAGACATTTGCTAAACTTCAGACATGTGGAGAACGGTCCTCTCACAAGTTATTCATCGGAAAACATGTTTGCAAAACACTAGCAAATGTGGTATACAATAGTGTAACGTTAGCTAAGAAATTAGATAACGCTACTAGGTTTGCTCTGAAAAAAAACTTAATTGACACAAAATAACTCACTGAGTTGGATCATATTTTTCAGGACAAAGTTTAATCCCATTCACTGTAACATTATTTGAAATTGACTATGAAGTAAAGCACTGAAGTAATGTTGGTTCAGGCAAAGCTAGCTAAAAACAAGCCTCGAGTTGTTTACACTGTTAGCCTGAACCACTCATAGCTGTGTGTTTGGTCCCTACAGATGTCGTATGTGCAGTTTTGCTTTATATCTTGCACAATGGAAACCGTGCAGCAGAGCCTCAACGGGACAAAAGGGAGACTCGTTAGTGAAGCCACAGATGTCCTCTTACAGCAAACAGCAGGACATATCCAGGACGTCCAAACAGCACATCAGCATGGACAACAAACTAAACCTCTGTGCATTGTGAAGACTGGAGACAAACTGGGAATGTTGGGTCTCTGTAAATTAAAGAGTCCAGTCTAGACCTGCTCTATGTGGAAAGCGCCCTGAGATTACGTCTGTTGTGATTTGGTGCTTTATAAATAAAACTGAATTGACTGTAAGGAATAAAGCACATGTTCAGTTAGATTGAAGTCAGGTGACAGACTTGGCCAGTCAACAAGATTCAACTTTTTAGCCCAGAAATGCTTCCTGGTTGCTTTGGGTTTATGTTTAGGAATATTTGGCTGCTGCATTGTCCTAAATTTGGGATCATACATATAAAAGGAGCTTTTTCACACCCAATGTGGATATGAACACATTGGCAATTAAACCTCATAGTCTTTGTTCTGTTTGAAATCAAATGTGTTAGAGTGCAGCTAAAACAATAGAAAACAAATGTCATAATACTTTATGACCTCACTGTATATTCCCTGTATCTTTATCAGAATATGTCGAACAGCTTTAATAAAATGTATTCTTTACTGGTCTTAATGTCAAACTCTGTTCAAACTGTCTGCAAACACTGCCTTTAACCGTTTAATACTGTATATACATGCTAGAGCACTGACAGCTGAGAGGATGACCGTTGTTTTACTACATTAGATTAAGATTAAATAGATTAGAAGACTTTACTGGTTTGACAACAAATGACATTTTTTTAGTGTTCCACTTGATGACTTGTTGAGAGAAATGGAAGGCTAAGTGGACCGTGGTTATTCGCACTATGCAAACCAGATAAATTTGGTGACAGAAGAGATTCTCGAACGCGCCATCAGAGCATTTCGCCAACAGATTTCAGCCAGACGTTAACCTTGACGTAGTGTTCCTGGACGCTGCCAGCACAGGTGAGGTAGCAGCTGATGGCGGTGGCCATACAAGAGTTCCTGAGGGTCCTGATGAGTAAACTGAAAACATGTTACATCTTTGCTACAACGCAGCTAACTAGGGGAAAGGGAAGCAACATAAAACCAGAATGTTGATTGGTTAAACAGTCATTTATTGCCGGGAAAGCCGGTGGTTCACAGGAGTCACATACACAAAAGGCAAACTACCAACTGAGGGAGAGGCTGAACAAATAAAAAAAACAATATAACCAAAAGAGGTCTCCTAAATCAGAGATAAACTTACTAACACAAAGAAAACAACAAAAATAACACCTCACTCTCTAGGTCTAGTTCTAAGTGGCTTATAAAACAAACAGAATAAGAACAGCACCTCTGCTCCTAATGAGGCTAACAAAGAACCAACTAATGTGTGTGGATGAGCAATCAGTGATACCTAACTACCCCTGGTCTCCTAACTACAACCAATCACTCAAGAAGCACAGTTAAACAGCAGGTGCTTCATACTAGTCTCACACCAATTTTCATACAACAACAACAACGAGAGGCACACGGATTGAAGCCTCACGATTGGAGGGCCGGCTTGAGTAGGGACCGCTCCGTTTGGTTTGTGGCCCTTGCCTGTAACGCTCAAGGTGAACACCACCTTCACACTTCTACAAAATCCAAACCCTGAAACTTTATCTTTAAATAACTTGTTTTAATTGTCAGTAGTAGTAAGGATCTTAATTACTATTGGGATATTATTATCAAGAATGCATCTGGAAAATCTGTCCTTGATTTATTCATAAACACTTGAGACGACAAGAGACGCCGTCATGGAGGCGTCTGACTAACCGAGGGACTTGTTAGAAGAGTCGGCCATCAGGTTCTCTCTGGAGAGCCAGTCAGTATGGTTTTCTCCAAAATGGTTCCCAGTACCGGAGTGCAAATCAATATTGGCATGTTAGCATGCATTATATTGATTTGCTGCACTTTAAATTGCTCATCTTGTTTCTGTGGTGATGATGTACCACAGAGGTCTTGTGGTTAATCCAAATACATCATGTGACTGAACATTTGAATAAAGCACTTTAATTCTCCAAATTAAATAAACAGCACCTCTCACCTCTCACTGTTAGCATTAAGTTGCTGCTATCCTCAGTTTTCCATCATAATGCACAAAATCACAGCAATGCATCTGTTTTAAAATGTCGATGCACTGATGAAATTTCTGTTCTGTCGTTCTGTAATTTTATTCAGTAGTGAACATTTACTGTCATGAATGATGCTCTTGGTGATAAACTGATGTGTTACTGTTGTTTCAGTGGTAATCAGTCTTTGACCATCCTTATCTTGACATACTCTATGATCCATTTAGTGCTGCAATGATTACTCGATTAGTTGATCAACAGAAAATTAATTGGCCTATTATTTTGATAATCGTCCATTTTCAAGAAAAAAAGGCAAACATTTTATGTTCCAGCTTCTCAAATGTAGTTATCTGTTGGAATAGTAAACTGAATATCTTTGAGACTTTGAATGCAACTTCTAATTTATTTCATTTATGTTTTGCAGATTTAAAAAGGGTCTAAAATGCTGAAGAACCTTAAAAAAACATCCAGGCTGCAGCAGACCTCGTAGCCCTCTGCACCACCGAGCTTTCAGAAGCAAACAGATGCTGGAGAACAAAACTGTTCTCTTAAAGAGGGATTAGCTGCTGGAGATTGAGGGTTTTTTGCAAAACTCTGTGGGTAAAAAACATTGAATTTTACTTTCCCTAACTCGGCTTTTTTCTTCTGTCTTCAGGAGGACAATCGTACCGGCTCACCTCGGAAAAGGTTCTGATATTTGCATCTGGTCCGTCGACTGGACTTCCCTCTAAAGCTCCATCTTCTCTGAAGCAAACACCTGCATTTACTCAGGAGAGTGTTCCTGCTGGGTCACATTGTTGAAAACTTCAGGTCAAATGTACATTGACATACACGTCTATTGATCTTTGTCTGTTTATGGTTCAATCATCATTCGCCAATAAAGCGCTGAAACTAAATATATTCAGTTATAACAGTCTTAAGAGAAGAAGAAAACAAGCATTTTCTGTTTAAACTGAATCATTGATTATCAGATTAGTTGCTTCTGTCGATCAGTTAACTGATTAAGGTCAGACAGTTGTTGCCTGGCAACGAGCTGCTGGTTGGCTAATAACTGACCAGGTGAACTGTTGACTTTCTTCCTGCCTGTCTGACTTTCTGGCTGCACATTGGAATTTTTTTTGGTGGGGGGGAAACCAGGTCAGGGCGTCTTTGCTAAATTAAAAACCGTAATCCCAGAAAATCTGAGGAAATATTTATGCTTCATATCACATATCAAACGAGAGAGAGAGAGAGACAGAGAGAGACAGAGAGAGAGAGAGAGAGAGAGAGAGACAGAGAGAGAGATGGCTTCAAGTTCAGTTCAGTTCACGCTGCACCTTCAGGCTGCAGTATAGAAGATAAAATCATATTCATATTCAGCCTGTCACTCAAAGCCTCCATCAGGATCCTCGTCTTCTTTCTTTCTTTCTTTCTTTCAACACCTCTCTCCATCTCCTTCTCTCACATCCAGCCTCTCTCTCTCTCCTCTCTCTCTCTCTTCAGTCGTTTCATATGTAGGTCGAATAGCTGCATTAAATGTAAATGTCCCTCATGCATAGCAGAGCAGGCCTCCCTCAGAAATACAGAGAATTATTATACACCTCCAGCCACTTCAAACGTCCACCGTGTGTGTGTGTGTGTGTGTGTGTGTGTGTGTGTGTGTGTGTGTGTCCTGGCGTGACCCCGCCGAGGCTGCGGCCGCCTCGTGAGTCGGTATCAGCTTGTTGAAGCGGTTCAGCGGCTTTAATGAAGGAGAGCGGGGGCGGACTGGTACACCTCGGCACAGGTGTCACCGCTGAGACCGGAGAAGAAAGCAAACAGCGAGTGACCAGAAAGAGATTAACTGCTTAGAAAGTCGACAAGCTGCACTGATCCAAACTTTACCAAAGATTTACAATAATAAAAACTTTATTTATATCACACATCTCATACAAAAACATGCAATAAAACAACATAAAATGACAGAACAACATAACAGAAAAGATTAAAGAGATTTAAACTCAAATAAACTGTGAGTCAAACCAACAATGAACTGATCTACTAACCAGTACTGTGTGTGTATCAAAGCTGATATATCTGATTAAAAACACGTCAGTGAGTCACACCGCTGCACTGGGTCACATGTTCCTTCATCATGAAGAGTTTGGTCACGTTAGTTTGTTTAGAAACGGCTCCAAAGACTAATAACAGCATCATGTTTTCAGTCTCCAGAGAGTAGTTCTGTGTAAGGCAGACGCTACTGAGCATGTGCAGGAACACAGTTCTGTTTACAGCTTCACCAGCTTGTTGTGCTGCAGATCACAACCTTTAATACAAAGTCACACAGAACTGCTCTCTGGAGACTGAAAACATGATGCTGTTAGTCTTTGGAACTGTTTCTTATTCTCGTGTTGTTTTTCTTAGCTAGCTTGCTACCGTTAGCGACGGGTTCGGCTTATGTCCAGGAGTCACGTGACGCTGGTTTAGTTCAGAGTTCAGGTGAGGTCTGTGTGCATCACTGAGGCTACGCTAACGCTAGCTGTCGGATCCTTCCAGACTGTTTCCTGCCTGCTTGTTAAACCACAAACGTCTCATTTTCTATTTCTACACGTGTTAAATACAAATGATGCAGCGTGTGGCTGTGGAGGACTCTGACGGAGCTGAAGGGTTATTAACGAAAGCAACAGATTAAAAAGTAATATAATTTTACAATGAGTGATGGGTTATCAGTAATTAATTACAATTATCAAGTAACTTGCCCAACTCTGTCAAGAGATGATCAACGGGATGTTTTTGCTGTAGAAAATTAGTTTAATTTTGTGATTTTTCTCCAGTTTGTTCTTTGTTTTTTATAAATCCTGGAGAGTTTGATCTTAAAAATGATTCCAGTGAGACAATCTGGGAAAGTTCATCAACATACAACCTGTGACAAGATTACAAGTAGAAACTCACAACGAGTTTGGGAGCGACTGAAGGAGCTGATTAACAAACGAGGCTTTTGATCGATTTAAAGGATCTTTTCATGTCAATAACTCGTTAATAAACCAGCACAAAGTCAATGAACCCAGAAACAAAGCTCTTCGTCACCCTCCTCCTCAGCCTCACTGCTTCAACAGGTGGTATTTTTAATGAGGAGTGAATCTTAACGGAGAAACGAAGCGTGTTTTAGTCTGTCGTGTACTGGGAGGCTCCCAGTTTAACCACCGTGTTAATGGAAAACAGCAACACTGATGAGAAAAAGCCTGAAAATTCCTCCAGTTTCTGGGTAACAGATCACACTTCCAAGCTTTATCGCCGTGTGATTCAAAGCACACGGCTATAAAGTCAGTGAACCAGAAGCTGTGCAGAGCGTCTGAAAGAGCGGCTGGCCGCTGGTGTGTGAGTCATTACTCCCTCCACTCGCCTGAGGAGGAGGAGGAGGAGGAGGAGGAAGGAAACGAAGGAGAATCTGCCGTCTGATTTTCCTCTGCAGGGTCAGTGGGTTTGCCCGCAGAGAGGAGTCACGTCGAGGTGAGTCGAGTCTCTGAATCTCACTGAGCTCTTCTCTTTTTTTTTTTTTTTCGATGATGAGCGTGAGACCTGAGATGACCGGCGGTTTTACCTCCGTCACTGTGAGGGCCACAGCTCTATAAAACCCCCTGACTATAAAAACCGAGACAACAGAAACGTGGACTCGCGGTCTGTGATGTCACACGCAGGTTTCCGAAGCTGAAGTCTGGGTTGATGACACGTTTTTAGTCCATATTTCCAGGAGGAACTGGAGGCCGAGACACCTGATAAAAAATAAAAACCACTTTTCAGTTCTAATCCTGCTCTCCTCTGTGTTAATGGTTCACTGTTTAAACATTTTTATATAAAATCCTATTAAACTCTTTCAATTGTTTGATGATTCATGTTGAACTAGTTCCACTGACTGACTTCTGTCTAGAAACACTGAGTCAATCATTGTTTTCATCGAGTCATTCTGGTCTCAGTCTCTACATTCAGCTCCTCTAATAAGTCTGCTGGTGGTCATTTTGGAGACTTATAGTAGCGTTAATGTTTGCCGTGTGGACATTGATTGACAGCTGGCTCACACTGAGTCGGACTGTTGTCACAATATTTCACTGGTTTAATGTTGCTTGATTACGAAACCTGCCCTGTTGGCACAATTTAGCTAAAGTAGCTAACGTTAGCCCAAGTCCGCAGTGCTCAGTGCTCCCAGTAAGCTAACGTTAGCTTGGTTCCAAGGTAGCGGGGCGTGTTTCCAGAGCGTGAAAGACAACACCCTGCACTCCTTATCTGGAAGCTCCTGGCGCCGACCAGAAGCTGCAACTCTGGGCTCCAATGAAACCAACGGGTGACGTCACACCTCGCCACGGCCATCTTTGTATGCAGACTGTGCTAATTAACATATTGAGATGTGGTCAGAAAGTGGGCACAGCTGAGAAAACAAGAATGCATTTTAATATCAGGTGTAAACGGGGCCTAAATCTCCTTTAGAGGAGAAGCTCAAACTCTCTATACAGACGATGAAGAGGATGAAGAGGATGAAGAGGACTCTACAGTGACTCTCTTGTGGAAAACATGGGACACATCAGATCAGTTTAACAATGATCTTATTTAGCACTTTGACTACATGTTGAACCTGTAGAGAGATGACTGAACTACGTTATAACAAGCTGCAGTTCTCCTGTTTGTCTTCAGGGGTCAAGAGGTCACGACGTGTTACCGTGACGCCTCCTGCTTCACGTGTCGTTCAGCTAAAGAGTTAATTTCCCATCAGATCAGGCTGCGTGAATATAAATATCTCACCCAGAGTAACTCTGATTAAACAGCAGCTGCTTCTCTGATTTGTAAATGTCATGTGAGGACAGGTGCGACATCACCGTCCTCTTCCTCTTCCTCTTCCTCCTCCTCCCTCTTCAATCAACGCGGGTCCCCAGCTGATCTCTGGGTAAATTTACATTCACAAGCGGCGGCGGCGGCGGCGGTGCGCTCATCCGAATGTAAATGTGAAGCGAGCTGATTGCAGAGCGAGGAGAGTCTCTGGTGGGCGGACGGGCGGCGTGTCCTCAGCCAGGTCAGAACCATCACCGGATCCTGGATCTGCATCCCAAAGACTCTGTCAGTTATTGAGAGAAGAGAAGAGAATCAGTTATTGATATTATTTAGAGCTAATTGATTGATTTTCCATTTTCTTTACCACTTATCCTCTAGAAGGTCGTTGAGGAGTTGGGAGCCAATCTCAGCTGACGTTGGGGCGAGAGGCGGGGTTCACCTGGACAGGTCGCCAATCAATGGCCGTCTTCAGACCAAACCAACCATTTGACATTTGATTGGCCGAGGCGAGCCTGCAGCCTCATAATCATAGACTCTGTGGTTACGATACGTCATCGACAGTCCCTCATTGGTGTTGTTTTATTTTGAAATAGGACAGGATGCTCAATGCCGACTGTGTCTGACTTCCTGTCTGCTTTATCTGCTCTGCTGGACGGATTCGTTTGCGGCGCCCGGAGCAAATAAACCGAAACTGACTGAGTGATGAAGTTACACCGTTGGTCGGCTTAATGCTGCCACTTCCTGTATCTGTTTCAAATTAAAAGCCCTCTCACTGAGTCTTGTTTTATTTTTAATGTTTTGTTTTTTTCCAGCATGAAACCGAGTTCATGTTTACATATTAAAATATAGATTCTAGTACATTTAAAATAAATATTTATGATTCATTTGTTGTTGTTATACAACATCTGCTGTGAACTTATTGTCTCATACTCTTCCTCCTCCCCCTCCTCCTCCTCCTCCTCCTCTCCCTCGGTGTCCTGGTTTAACGTTTGAAGGCCGGTTCAGGTGAATCTAACTCTTCTTTTCTTTCTTTTCTGCTCTGATTAAACTCTGGAGGAAGTGAACCTAGAAACGCATCGATCTGATTGGTTCAGTGCACCTCGCCGCTGAGAGTCGGATCAGCAGACGTGAGGAGGGAAACTCGCCTGAAATCACCACAAACTTAAAAATTCCTCAACACAGAAAAGTCATCTGATGAAGATAAACAGGATGGTGACAGAAAGTTCATCTCTGAGATGATATTAAAAATAATAATAATAATAATAATAATAATAATAATAATAATAATGATTGATAAATTAAAATACACTTTATACTTCCACTCCATTTACGTGACCTGCTAGTTACTGACATCAGAGCAGGATATAAATAACATAAAGCAGAATATGTCCCTTTAAGAACCGCTCAGAAAAACACTTTGAGACCAGTTACAGGTTCAGGAATTTCAGTTCATCTCCATGGAAACACCTGAGGTCTTCATTCCCGTCTCATTTATATCTCCTGGCAGAGTTTGACGTGATGACAGCGAACGCGTCACGGACATTCAGGTTCAGTCTGTGCTTCATGTCGGGAGAGTTTATCAGCTGTATGTTCAGATCAATGATGCTGCAGGTGGCTGTCGTACATTACATGGACCGAGTCTAACAGCCACAAATATAAATACATACATGTGTACATTGATCAGGACCAGAATGCTTTGCAGCTGCAGGTCAGGTGGAGTTAAAGGCAGAGAAACCTCCAGTCTGACGCTTCAAACCAGTTCAAACAAAACTCTTCCAAGTCGGCGCTTTTAACCCGCCGAAGCCGTTCCGACGGATATTCCCAGCGGATGTGAACGCAGCATTATCTCTTCCTCTGGTTCTTTCGCTTTGAACCTGTTCACCCCCCCTCCCCCCCCCCCCCGCAGCATCTCTCAGAGGAGCTCGCTGTACATCAGTGTTGATCTATGAGGTGATGTGTGGATGTTTGGTTACACGTCAACAACAACGTCCTACATACCGTCGAGTCCCCTGATGAACTTCACCTGAACTCCTGCTGCTGCTGTGGTCACATTTAACGCTCACAGGTAACATCTCACAACCACAGCTCAGCGTCTGAGCAGCAGCAGCCAGACGATGAAACCTTTTACATTTTAATGACCACATGGTTCACTCCGCTCTGGATTTAATGACTCGTGGCTCTCCATTTAATATTTTCGTGTTCCCTAAATGGATTTGGGACATAGCTAAAGACTTTCTCTCTGTGGTTTTCAGGACTCGGTTACAGGAAACTGCAGCGCTGCAGAAAGACAGAAGCGTGACAGGAAGTAGGAGACAGATGAAGACAGGAGAGTGTGAGTGAAAGCTCTGAGAGGTTTTCAGGTGAGGGGGGGTTTTTTTGTTGTTTTTTTTTTTTTAAGCACGGTGACCTTTGACCTCTGGAGGCCGGCGTCTCTCCTGACGACCATCCATCAGCAGCTGATGGAGATCTCATCTAATGGAGGATGAAGACGGACGGCGCTTTACTTTTTTTTTCCTCCATCGTCTGCTTCCTGTTTCCACTTTTTCTTTTCACTTGTTTTTCTTTGTTTTCAAGCTTGTTCCTGTTATTGATATTTTCTTATTCTGATTAAAATAACTTTATTTCCACTTTCTCTGTTTTCTTTTCCTCACGTCTGTCATGTTTTTAGTCTTTCGTTTCTACTTCATGTTTATCTCTTTTTCTTTCCATTTTTTTTTTAGATTTTTCTTCTAATTCGTTGATCTTATTGTTTGTTTTGCTCTCATCCTTCTATCATCTAGCATTAATGTCGCTAGGCTAGCCAGTTTCTTCCAGCGTGTCAGTCAGCTCAGTTTAAACGACGTCGTCGCTGCAGAAACACGACGAGGACTGAATCACCTGCTGTCTTTCATTTATATGATTTACTGGAAATATTCTGAGTAATCTGAAGGTATTTAACAGTTCACAGAGAGGATGCTGCAGTTTGGTACAAATTATAAGAAAAAACTGAAAAAAGTGTTCAGTTGTTTTAGTGATAAGATTCATTATATTTGTGTTGTTAATTTGCTAAAATTCTTAATAAATTGGACTTTTAATTCTTTGACTGACAGAAAATACTCAGTGTGTCAAACTACATATTAGAATATTAAGTTGTTTATTAAAACTCTGTAATGAGCACATTTCCTGTTTATACCACATTATATAATCCTGTCAAAGTAATTAAGATTTTTTTTTTTTTGCAAATTACATATGAAGACATAACATAATGAGACATAATGAGTATATATATTTTTTCTTAGAATTTGCAGCAAATTGTAAAATTTCATAAAAACTTACCTTAAAATACCTGAAAATTACTCAGAAAATTATAAAATTAATGAACTTGGCTACTGTAGAAAGAGAAAACACAACGATTCTTATTTTCAGGTGATTACACACTAATTAAAACACACACATAGAACAAACAGCATGAAAATAACAACATAGGACAAATACATACATGCCAACAATCATGTACAGTACAAACAATGGCAGAATGATCTGAGCTCCCTTCGTTATGAATATCAGCTTATAAATTACTAAGAAATGTCTGAATGTGTTCTAATGTGATGAGATCATGTGATCAGCTGCAGAATAAAAACTTCTTTGTCAGATCACTGAGTGTCTTTAATCAATCAGTAATTACATAAATACACAAGCACAGTCTTTAACATAACTGTATAAGAGATAATAAAGTTAAAGTGAACTCAACAATAAAGAAGTAAAAAGTCAAACTGATGATGGCGCTGTAGTCGACATCACTGTTATTATTATTATTATTATTATTGAACATGAACGTTTCTACACACAGTTGTTGAGATATTTCAGTGTGAAGGAACGTTTCCATCTCTTCCACGACGCTGCTGACGTGGCTAAAAGTTACAAAAAACAAAAAGTCGGAAAACATGAAAAATAAAAAATCATTTTCAAGAAGAGCTGATGGACTTCCTCTCTCTCTCTCTCTGTCTCTCTCTCTCTCTCTCTCTCTCTCTCTGTCTCTCTCTCTCTCTCTCTCTATCTGACAGATGTTGGGTCATCGGGCCGGTGCCACGGCGACTGATTGATGATTGGTCCCTTCAGGGAGCGCCCGTCATCCGATTCGTATGATTGGTTCCTGGACAGTCGCTCAGCTGATATACAGTTACACCCAAACCACAGGAGAGAGAGAGAGAGAGAGAGAGAGAGGGAGAGAGAGAGAGAGAGAGAGAGAGAGAGAGAGAGAGAGAGACTGTTACACTGTAAAAAACACAAGATTAACGTTTTTAAACTGAGTCCTTTCACAGGATTTAATTACTTTAAAACTGTTCTGTGTGTTTCCACATTTTACTGAAGTAATGAGCATTTTTACATTGTGATGTTCTACATTAAACTGGGTAAAATGTTCAGTAAATTGACTTTTAATGAGGAAGGAAATGTATTGAACACATTAGTTAGACGTCAAACATACACAGCAGGCGGTTTAGTGAGGAACACTGAACGTAAACAAAACTTTTTGTTTGTTTATAAGAAAACTCTACAAGTTTTACATCTACATCAAACCCGCTAAATTAATAAAACGCTGCGATCCACATCATCCACATTAAAACGCCAAAACGGGTGACCCTCCTCCTACTGGGCATGTGCGGAGGACAGACAAGCCGCCACAGAAAACCAGCGAAGAAGAAATGGTACGCTGTTTCCGTTTGTCATTATTGCAGCAGATTCCAACAGTTTGAGCAGAGAAAGGTGGTCGACGGCTGCGTTTAACTCTAAGTAGACAATAAACAGAACAACACTGGCATGAAGCCGTCCGCCATTGTTGTTATTGTCGTGTTTCTTCCTCTTCCGGTGAAACGCCGCGCTGCTGCTGCCACCATCTGTTTTTGCCAGCGATATGTCAACGTTTCTACAAAGCTCCGATTTAGTGGACGGAGAGAAAAAGATGCGTTAGTGAGGACGTCGTCTGACTCCACATAGTTCACAGTTGAGCTTTAAAACACCGGCAGAGGGTTTATGTTTACAACCATTTTAGAAACAAAGCTCCTGTCAAACACAGATCCACAGGTTTTGAAAGACGTTTTCTATCCTTGGTAAACTTCCTGTTTACCTTCTGTCATCTTCATCATCTTCAGTGTCCCTGCAGTCAACTCATTACTTAGTAAAACTTTGGAATAATTTACAAGATGAACTCGGTCAAGCTCTAAAGATTCAGATACATGTCTGCCAGACGTGTTTTTCTATTTTTCTGTTGAGTGTTGTTGAGTTTTTTTCCATTTTGCTTTTAAATAAATGAGAAAATTCCCCCAAAAAAACACTGTGAATTGAATGCCAGGAGAAAGAAATCCAATAAAAATGGATTCATTGAAAGACAGAAAGAACGGCGGAAACGAAGAGAAAACCCTGGTGGGGCGTAGGTGGAGTGATGTGACTGACGGGTGGGGGAGGGAAAAAAGAGGAAAGAAGGGGATGAGCGGATGGTAAAAGTGCAGACTTGGCAGCAGTTTTTTTCCAAACACCTGTCTAGTATTTCATTTGAAGGATGTGTCCAAACCCCCACGACAGACCACACACTGACTGACAGACAGCGCACACAAACCTGCTCTCTCTTCACCAATATTTAAAGGAACTGGAGGCGTATGTGATCTGATTCTGACAGAGTAATTATTCCCCAAACTGTAACACTATTGTGCAGGAATATATAACAGACTTCCTCTAAAGACTCGCTCTGTAATCAATCTGAGCAGCTGTTGTTCCACAGTCACATGTTCCTCAAGAGTTTGAGAAATTAGTAACAAGCTGTTTAACCTTTCAAAGTCTGATAGAAACATTTCCACACAATGACAAAAGAAGACTGAGAGTCTACAGCTATGCTAGCAGCTCTGTGAGGCTGTTGAGCTAAATGCTAACATGCTGCCAATGATAATGCTAGCCAAAACAAAAGTATAAGAGAAAATCAAATGTTGACCATACGGTGGCGTCAGAGGAAAAGTCAAAGGGTCATTAAAATGGTCAGAAAGTTTCCTCTGGGAACCCTGAATATCTGTTGTAAATTTCATGACAATCCATCCGATATTTCAGCCGGAAACACAAAAGTCAACCTCATGGTGGCGCTAGAGGAAAAGTCAGAGGATCACCAAAGTCAGCAGGATTCGTCCTCTGATGAACATGAATGTTTCTACCAAATTTCACAGCAATCCATCAAATAGTTGTTGAGGTATTTCAAGTCTGGATCTAAGTGATGAAACCGAAATTTCCTTTCGCTGCCACTCAGGACTGCAGACGACCTCTCTGGAGAAAGAATCATAAATATCTGGTGTACACTTCCTGCCCAGCAGCAAACAGCAGGCAGACACAGTCAGAGAGTCGCTGGAGAGATGAAACATTTAGCAGCTAAATAGACAGATATGTTTCTCAGGAGTTGGTGGAGACCAAAACAGAGCTAAAGGGAGAGAGAACACGGCTACTTTATTTACTGATAATACAGCGTCCAACATAACATCTGTTCCCACTGGCCCACTCGGCCAGTAGATCAGTTTTCAACTTTACAGGCCGTCAGTTATTTCGGACCCCGTAATATTTAAGATGTTGTGTTTTCAGTTTGCTCTGCTGGACAAACACAAATAATCAATGTAGCTTTAACCAGAAATATAAAGGACCAAGAATAGAACCCTGAGGAACCCCACAAGTCATTATTGACAGTCAGTCGACAAAATCAATAAAAACATCTTTAACAAAGTAGTTTTTGTGTCTAAACACTCGTATTAATTGTTCTTTAACTGTCATTTGGATCATTTTTGAAGGTTCTGATCTGTTTTTTATTTTACCAACATTCTTTTTATTGTTTTCACAACATAACAAAGAAATATCAAGTAATACAATTACATACACTGAACGAACATGTCAACCCCCCACATTATTCCAGGTCCTGGTTGGGGGTCAGGATCATGCTTATAGTCCATTACCTTGTGTAAAAAAGGAAGAATATATTTCTACAATATTATTTACTACAAAGAGCCACTGTTCACACGTCCCCAGGTTCTTCCATCACACTTTACAAGTCTGTTCTTGATACATAGTGAATGAAAGGGTCCCAGATCTGCTGAAAATGATGTTGTTGATGTTTTGTGGAAAAGGTAATTTTCTCTAAAGGGAGAGTTATGGATCGCTCAGACAACCACCTGCTTATACTTGGTCTCCTGGTGTTTTTCCATGAGAGAGCTATTTACTCTTTTTGCCATTAACACACTTAAGTCTACAAATATTCATTGATTCTTTGTAAATTTTTGTATTTCTGTACATTGCCTGTACCTTTTTCCTTCTCACATTTAATACAAATATCAGGTAAAGCGCCGTTATATCTGTTATTATATATGTTCACATCAACCAGTTATATTGTAGCAATTTCAGGCGGGTGTTAGTAGTTCTCGACTGTGCTTTTTCTATTGGGATGTCTTCCTGTAGGTCCTCTCTCCATGCCTCCAGACGTCCTGCAGATGTTTCTGTACTTCCATCTACCAGGCATTTATACATTTTAGAAATTTAACCCCTCTCTAAGTAATTCATGCTCATTCATTTTTCTGCGGTTGACATTTCTGGGATGCATGATTCGGATCTGTTTTACTGTTTCAGTAGGAGGACCTGTGTGTGTGTCTGAGTAAACAGAGGAAAGGTCAGGTGGTTTGTGGACACATAAATTGGAATTACATATTACAATTTACATTTAAAACGTTAAGGTCCAAGACTAGAACCCTGAGGAACCCCAGAAGTCACAACTATCACTTTTAACGGGATTATAATGTTTCTCTGCTGTTTGCTGACATGTTAGACGCTCTACTTTATAAGATGATAATATGTCAGATGTTGTCTCTAAGTGGCCAAAACAGTGAATGGTTCCCAGTGTTTCCAGTTAAACCAGCAGTCAGGTGTCTGTAATCATTCCTCCTGTTCATACTGGATATTAAAAGATCCAACAAATGTCATTTAAAAGTCTGTGTGAAGCTTCTATTCAGCTTCAGCAGTCTGAGTTCGTCATATCAAGTGGATATCTGACACATTTACAGTCTTTGTGTTTCCCTGTTGAGCTGCAGGTGGAAGTATAGAAACAAAAAGAGGAACTTTGGCACTAAAAAGACTGTAACATTGAAAGATATCTACTTGATTTGACGCTGAAGCTTCATTAAGGTCATTATGAAGGGATCTTCTAATGGTCAGTATGAACAGGACGAATGATTACAGCAAGAAAAACAGCTTTAATGTTCATTTAGACTCCTGACTGTTGGTTTCAGACAGACATGAAGAGTTATTAAGGGTTTTCCTTTGATTTTAAACGTATTTCTTTGCAGGAACCAGGAATTCTCACCATAGAGGAAATTTTTTAGGGTTAGATTGATGTGAGAGTTTAATTCCCTTTATTCAAACCTCTGCGTTCTGTGTTCACAGTTTCAATGTCGTGTCGCAGCTGTTTCTCGTCTTGTTTTTCAAACCTTTATAAATCACAGTAATCACAGGCAGCTCAGTGATAAATATCAACAGTAGACGACAAAACATCCCCGTTTCCTCTCCACCTCCTCCTTCACTCTCTCACACACAGTTGAAAATGAATGTGGTGTTTCCGGCTGTTCCAGTCATCCTGTGTGTCTGCCGTCGCTGGAGGTCAAAGGTGAAGTGTAACAGTGAACTCTGGGGAGACACACACACACACACACACACACACACACACACACACTGCAAAAACACCATCTGATCCAGTGTGAAGACTTTTTGTTTTGACCAACAACACATTTTGTATATCTGTTCCTCATTCATGTATCCTCCCCATCCAGCAGCACCTGACCACCAGATGGACCCCGGAGTTTCCCGCCTCCCCAGTCACAGAACGAGGGTTTCAACTAACGATGATTTATCATCAATCTGTTGATTATTTTCTCAGTTGTTCTCTAAAACGTCTGAAAATGGTGAAAAATGCCAAAGACTGAAGACTAAATAGACCAGAAAATATTCACATCTGATCTCCGAGCTGGAATTTCACTTTATATACAGTTAGCTGGTTCAGTCCAGTGGTTCCCAACCTAGGGGTCGGGCCCCTCCAAAGGGTCAGCAGATAAATCTGAGGGGTCGTGAGATGATTAACGGGAGAGTTTAGTAAATGTGGATCCGGACTATAAAGTGTTGTGTGACGCCGGATGTTTTATTCACTTTAAGGACAAACGTTCGTCTCTGCGGCGAAACACAAGCCTTCAGCCGCTTCCTGCTCGCAGTAAAAACTGCGCGGCGTTTGTCACGGCAGCGACAGGTACGTTCAGTCATTTCTGTATCTTGTTTCTTGCTTACAGTCCAGATCCAGGCAGGGGGCCGCGCTGAGATTTATACTACGGGGGTTTGTGTTCGGTCCTCCGGGGAGGCTGCAGAGAAAAAAATGAAAAGCTCTGTGACGTCCCTCATAAATAAATAAGACCTGAAAGGCCTCCGCAGACCGGCTGGACGTCCCAAAGCTCAGGACGGCATTGTTAAATCTGACGACAATAGAACTGAAGAGTTTAAGTACGGTGACCCGCAGGGGCCACAACTCGTCCTGCTTCCTGTTCAGGCTTCAAAGCGGCGGAGCAGAGCGAGGTCACAGCGACCGAAACCTTTCAGCTGCAGATCAACAATCAGACATCGACTGTTTCTGTCTGTCTGTATCAGAGTCCAGACTGTGGTCCAGGCAGGCCTGCTGGATCCTCCTGGACCCGGTCCTGCTGCTGCATCCCCGGTCTGGACTTCAGAAGGTTTAGACTCGTCTCATTCACCTGAATGTACAACTGTCACGTTCTGACCGTCCCTGAAGACGTGAGACTGCTTTAATGTGACATTTTTGAGATTTTCCTTCATTTATATCTCTAATTTACATGTTAATATATTGTTCAGTCAATTAATGGACTGACAGAAAATGAATCATAAACGTCTTTAAAGGGAACCCAGTTAAACACATGAGACAAAAAAATCAAACTTATTCACTTATTTATTGAAGAAAATGATCCAATCTCACATATTTCTATGAGGCAGAAGTTTCTGTTTCAGTAACTGGTGTGAATCCCAGTTACAGCATCAACTCTGGAGGGATTTTAGTTCCCTTCTGTTTTCCTTTCTGTCTCCAGCTGCCATCAGCTAACTGGTTTCCACCTGTGCGTACCAGTCATGCAACCCACTGGCCTATCATCATCATCATCATCATCATCATCATCATCATCATCATCATCATCATCATCATCATCCGGAGCTTCTCTGCTCTTAGTTGGTTGACTGTCTGATAGAAAGGTTTGTGGGGGAGGTGAGTCGGGTATCATTTACATTTTCACACATGTAGTTCAAAGCTGGTCTAGACACACTGGTTTTACTGGTTTACTGGATCAGCTCTGTGTTGGTTCTGCTGAAGTTCTTTTGTCTTATTGGTTTCTGTTTGTTTGTCCTCCTTCATTCAGTTTAGTATTTTATGACAGAATATTCTCTGCTGTCCTTGAAAAAGTGAGACTGTGTTAATAAACTTTACAGCTGCAACGATTAGTCAATTAATCAATTGACAGAAAATTAATCAGCACTTTTTTGAAGCGGTTCCAGCTTCCCAATGTGAATATTTTCTATTTAATTCTCCTCTATGATAATAAACAGATTATCTTTGAGGTTTTAGGACTGTTGGTCGGATAAAACCTCACAAATAATGGATGAAGTGATAAAATAATCAGATTAATTGATAACGGGTTGCAGCTCTCATATCTGATTCCCTTCGTTTAGAAACTGATCACTTCCATCAGATCAAACTGATCATTTCCTTCCTGTTGTGTATTGATCCTGTTTGTGTGAACAAACAGCTGCAGATGGATGTTGTGTTCAGGTGAGTGCTGCCTCCTGCTGGATCAGCTGAGTCCACATCTGCTGCACCATTTATCACCATTACTGTTCTCTCTAATAGTCTCACATTATGTTTACTTCTGTTCTATTGAAATTATATATAAAATATGTATTTCCAAAAGTAATAAACTCACATTATCTACACAAAAAACTACACTTTATAGTAATTTATATACTATAAATGTTATATTAACATATATATATAGCTCTGCTTTATGTTTATTATTGAGGTGCTGCTGGTGTTTTATATTGAAATCATGTTTGAAAGAATAGAGATCCCTTTATTATTAATTACAATGGAAGTGATGGAGGACAAAATCCACAGTCCTCCTTCTGTATAAAAATGTATTTTAAAGTTTATCTGAAGCTAATATGAAGCTAAATCCAGTAGATATCTTTCAACGTTACAGTCTTTTTAGTGCCAAAGTTCCTCTTTTTGTTACTAAACTTCCACCTGCAGCTCAACAGGGAAACACAAAGACTGTAAATGTGTCAGATATCCATTTGATGTGACTAACTCAGACTGATGAAGCTGAATAGAAGCTTCACACAGACTTGAGATATTGTGAAGCGTCCTTTAGGGCAGCTAGTAGGTTCAATAATGAGCCAGTTTTTTCTCAGCGCTGCTTACTGGGAGGTCGATGTCGTACAGCCGCAGTGAAAACACATCCTACTATGTTGTTTATTTCTCTGCTCTGCTGAATTCATTCAAGAATAAAATTAGTTTATAGAACATTAGTTTGTTGTTGAGAATAAACTTAACAGAGAAGAAGGAGGAAACATCTGGTGTCCAGCTGTTCAACTTCTGCAATCAACAATATTTACATATTCATAGACTCTGGAATTTAAGTAATATATAATAAGTAGATATAAATTTAAGGATTTTAATGAGATGATTAAACATTTTTTGTGGAAAAAACATATTGATACATATGAAAATTCAATGTTTTATATACATCCTAAAACATGTCTGGTGGGGATCTTTAATGATTTTTAAATTAAATCCATATTTTTATTTATTTATTTATCTCTTCTTTTTTTTTTTAAAAATTTCAAGTCCTCCGGGTTTCCTTTGTTGTTTAAATAAAGTTTGTGTGTGGGGGAAATTCTGCTCTTGTTTTGAAAGGGCAAGATTTTGTCACATGACTTCCTGTCTACAGATGACCACATCCATGGATGACCATCTTATAAAATATTAAAAATTAAAAAAAATATTTAAAAAAACAAAGAAGAAAATAAAAAAGGGAATAAAAATTACAAAATACAAAACTAAGAAAAGAATGGAAAAACAAGAAAACAAAAGAAATAGTAAAAAAAAAAAGAAAACGAAAAATAAAAAATAAATAAATAAATAAAAATATAAATAAAATGAATAAAAAAAATAACCAAAAATAAAAACAAAAACGGAAAGAAAATAAGGAAAAGAATATATTAAAAGAAAAAAACAATAAAAAACAAAAACAGGGAAAAAAATAAATAAAAATAACCAATAAAAATCAAAAAAGGAAAAAAATAAATAAATAATACACAAAAGTTAAAGAAAATGATAAAAAGAATTTAAAAATCAAATGATCGCGCTCTTCGTCCGCCATGTTGCTGCAGCCTGGTCGGCCGGTCCGTCGGCTGCTCGGCTCCTCCCGCCGGTCACGTGACGCCGCTCGGCTCTGCTCGGAGGTCGGTCGGTCCATAGTGTCATAACCGCGTCTCCCTGCACCTCTCCGTCCTCCGCTCTCTGCTCCTCCGTCTCTGGGTCCAAATGGCTGGTGTCGCCCTCCGCTGCTCCGCTCGCTGGTGCTCAGTCGAAGGCAGAAGGTGAGAAACTGTCCGCTGATGTCGTTTAGCTTGTTTAGCTTGTTTAGCATTTAGCTGCCGGAGGCTAAATGGATCAAAACAAGCTAACAAAGTGTCTTCTGTCAACCAGACTAACATGTTAAATGTTAAATGATAAAAGTTACAGAGAGAGAAGATGAAAACCGTCATATAGTTTAATTAATAAAGCATTAATTGGCTTTTTGTTCATTTAGAGGTGACCGTGTTTACTGTGCACAGTTAGCCGGCTAGCTGCGACCTTTGCTCCAGATCCACGAAGACATGACCCGATGATCAGCTTCCAGTTCAATACTCCTGCAGCGATTAATCGATTAGTTAACGACTATGTAATTACTCACCAATTATTCTGATAATCAGTTATCGTCGTTTGAGTTGTTTTGAGTCAAAAAATGTCCAAATTCTCTGATTGCAACTTCTTAAATGTGAATATTTTCTGGTTTATTTTGTCCTTTAAAGTAAAGACAAACAGCTGATATTTCACTGTTTTCTAATATGCTGCAGACAAATCGATTAATCGAGGAAATAATCTGATCGTTACAGTCAGCTGGAGACTGAAGCAGTAAAAGTTTCCTTCCTCTGTCAGCAGGTTGCTCAGATTCTCCAGCGTTCCCAGTCTGAAGTTCCACATCACAGCGTCTCCTATGATGGGTGAGTATGTGTCTGCCTATCAGTCGGTCAGGTCGTTGTTCTGTCTCCGGACCAGCTGACCGGCGCTGCTCGATGCTGTGTGCAGGTGCGACGGTGGAGCAGTTCGAGCAGGCGAAGAACAAGCTGTCGACGCTGAAGGAAGACCCGGGAAACGAGGCCAAACTGAAGATCTACGCTCTCTTCAAACAGGTGGGAGCGTCCCGCCGGCGTCCCGCTGGCGTCCTGCCGGCTGTAAACTCTGCTGGACATGTCCGTTAAACCCCCGACGCTTCCTGACGTACTGAATCTATATGTCAAAACGACCATATAAGTACAAACTACTGGTATTACTCCTGTACAGCTGAATTAAATCAGACGGAGATGAAACAGTCAGAATATCAATCAATAAGCTTTATAATATTAAAACTGATCACTTTTAAACTGCAGCTCAGCTTTTAGATATTGTGGCAGATTAAGAAGCATTAAAGTGTTCGTAACGCACCAGAGGATTAAAACGATCGTCAGTGAGTCGTAACCAAGAGAACAAACAGGCGTAAATGTGTCATTATCAATAACACGTATTTATTGAGACAAACGACTTTTTGACGCCAGCTATAAACGTAGTCACATAGTTTAAAAAATAAAAATAATAAATAGCTGATGTAGTTATGATGCGTGGAAGAGTCTGATTGGCTGGAAAGACGTCACATGATAAGAGACGTTAGTTAAAATGAGCAGCTGCTAATACTAAGAACAAATACCATAATAATCATACATCTGATTCAAAACCAGCACGTCGTGTGTGAACGAGCACCAGGACGCGCTGTGATCTGAGACACGTTTGACCTCGTGTGTTTTGTAAACGTTAACGTGTCCTGACGCGTCTCTGACGAGGTCGTAACAGTAAAAACACGTCATCAACGCAGGACGTGGTGGTTGTCATGGTGACAGCGAGTACATGAACTTCAGATCTCAGCAGTAAAACAAACGTCAGACTGATGTAATGACTGTACGCGGTCAGCTGACGCCTCGGAGACGCCTGACAGACGGGGGTGTGAACGGCGACGTGTCTCGCAGCTGTAAACATCGTCTGACAGCAGCGTCACCAGGCCTCGTTCAGACGGGGGGTCATGTGATATTAGGCGTGACATCATCACTAAATAAACACAGTTGATTTCCAGACTTTAATCATGTGACCATAAATGGATCTTTATGCCGCTCTCACCTGAAACATTACTGAGGCTACACTCACGTTACATGATGAAGTGATCATTAACTCCTCCTCCTCTTCCTCCTCCTCCTCCAGGCCACTCAGGGTCCCTGCAACACTCCTAAACCAGGGATGCTGGACTTTGTCAACAAGGTGAAGTGGGACGCGTGGAAGTCTCTGGGCTCCATGACGCAGGTACGACTGATCAAAACTGATAAAACATCACAATAAATAAATCATTTAATACAAACTTCTGCTTGTAGTTTATCAGTTTATGGTTGTAAACATGTTGCTGTCACAGTTAGTTATTGATTGTTAATAACTTGTTTATCTTTTGAATGTTGTGATTCAATCAATTGTGTCTTGATTTAGTTGTTTAGTCCATAAAGTGATGGAAATGTGGATCAGATGTCCTCAAATGATCTTCAGTTTACTGTCACAGACTAAACAAACCTGAAAATATTCACATTTAAGAAGCTGAATCAGAGAATTTTCTCTTTTTTTAAAAAAAAAAATGTTAAACAGTAAATGTTAAAAGGTCACAGACGTTCGGCCAAAGTCATTGGTTCGTCCCACCGTCAGTCCTGAGTCAACTGGCCAATAGACACGCGTTATTTACGCCACGTCCCGCCCACCGGATTGTGACTGACACACAAGAATTTGAATCACAACCAAAAACTTTGGCATCTGAACCAGAAACTGATGAACCGCAAACAAAAGAAAAAATGTTTCTGTTCTTTTTTATTTGGTTTGATGATGATGATGATGAAGATGATGATGATCTATATTTTTATTTTTACCTCCAAATCGTTTCTTTCTGTTAATGAACAGTTTTCTGATGAATATTAATCTCAAAAGTGTTTTTTTTGTTTGTTTGCACATTATAAAGTCACAGTTTTACCTCCGTACACTCGTCTGGTCAGAGCAGCGTGACGCAACACTGCAGGTCAGCTGACCGCGCTGTCAGCAGCCAATCAGAGCGCTGAACTCTCCACCTTTCATGTCGTACACGCCGACAAACAGGAAGTCTTTGTGTCTCCAGGATGAAGCCAGGCAGCAGTACTGTGACCTGATTGGCTCCCTGGTGGTGGCAGAAGGAGGAAGCTCCGCCCAGGTGGCCGCGCAGCCTGCCGGGAGCGGGCCGACGTACCAGACGCTATTGGTCACCACCGAGGATGACATCACTACCATCAAACTGAACCGACCCGCCAAGAAAAACGCCATCACTACTGAGGTGAGTTCAGAGCTTCGCCAAACACGCTGAGAAACAGGAAGTCACGACATTTTATATGAACACGTGTTTCTGGTTTTACTGTCACATGTTTGAAACTCGTCTGCGTTTAGTTTGATGAGTCTGATCAGTGTTTCCTCTCCGTCAGATGTACAACGAGATCATCGCAGCTCTGGAGCAGGCGGCGAAAGACGACTCTGTCATCACTGTGTTCACTGGTACACACACTCACACACACACACACATACACACACTCACACACACACACACTCACACACACACACACACGCACACACTCACACACGCTCACTCGCACACACACAGGATTATACTGAACAGTGTTCCTAATATTTTGTCCACCCCATTAACATACATGAGGGGGGCAAAATATTAGGAACAGTTGTTAATAATAACAATAATAATAATTATCAACTTTCTGACAACGTCAACAAAAACTGAAAATATTAAAGCTTCATAAAGCAGAATTGATGTCAGAGCTGCTAGCTGCTCGTTGTTAGCTGCTAGCTGTTAGCTGCTAGCTGTTAGCTGCTCGTTGTTAGCTGCTAGCTGTTAGCTGCTAGCTGTTAGCTGCTCGTTGTTAGCTGCTAGCTGTTAGCTGCTAGCTGTTAGCTGCTAGCTGTTAGCTGCTAGCTGTTAGCTGTTCCTAATAAAGTGCTCACTGAGTGGACATTTACAATAACAATGAAGATATACAGCAACACAAACTCCATCAGTAAACGTCCTTTAATGCCGTTAACCGTCTGGTCTCTATGGAGACCACGAACAAGCTGAGAGGGAGTTTTAATGTTTTTTGGCCCGGCTCAAAAGAAGTAATTATGCTAAAGAATCATTGTTACTGCTACTTATTGATAGGTATTGACCTGCTCTGATGATTAAATAAAATATCCAGTTGTATCAATTATATGGTAAAATATGTGGCAACAGGTAATCTAAACAGGCATTTGAAGGGTTAAAATCCTAAAAAAGAATAGATATTTAATACTTATGACAAGAACTGATGTTGGTTAAAAACTTCATGCAGTAAAAGTATCAAATAACATCAAAATTTTAAAAAATGACAGACGACAGAGTGACTTTGATCAAGACCAGAGAGTTAAACACACGTTTAATTAAATACTGCAGAACTCTACATTATAGAAACTGAAGGGAACTAATGAACAACCATCACATACGTTTAACTACATAGATCTCATTGGTTTAATCATATTTGTGTCTGAATGTCATTGATCGGCTGGCGTCTTACTGAGCGCAGTGACTCCATGACAACCCTGAGCTTTCTGCACTGTTTAGGGGGTTTTCTTCATGTGTCGTCTCTGATAATCAGCTGTTTTTAGTTTATTGTGATCAGATTTGACGTGTTTGAACATTAAACACGCGTGTGACTGCAGGTGCTGGTGATTTCTACTGCAGCGGTAACGACCTCACCAACTTCACCAAGATCCCCGAGGGAGGCGTCCAGCAGATGGCCAATCAGGGCGGAGAGCTGCTCAGGTGATCACTGATTGGTTGATTAAACGTCATGAAGACGTCACATCTGAAAACTAATCAAAAGTTGAATAAACTTTATTGTTTTTTCTTCTTCTTTTGTTTCTTTTCTCTTCAGGAAGTACATCAAAGCTTACATTGACTTCCCCAAGCCGCTGGTTGCCGTGGTGAACGGACCGGCTGTAGGAGTCTCAGTCACAGTGTTGGGACTGTTTGACCTGGTCTACGCTACAGAGAGGGTACACACGCACGCACACGCACACGCACACACACGCACACGCACGTGCACACATGCACACACACACACACACACGCACACACACACACACACACACACATGCACACACACACGCACACACACATGCACGTGCACACATGAACACACACACACACACACACGCTCACATACACGCTCACACACGCACACACACGCTCACACGCACGCACACTCACAAACACACGCACACACACACACGCACACACACGCTCACACACTCACACACACGCGCGCACACACGCTCACACACACACACACACACACGCTCACACACTCACACACACGCGCGCACACACGCTCACACGCACACACACTCACACATGCACACACATCACGCACGCATGCTCACACACACACACACACACATACACGCTCACACACGCACACACACGCGCGCACACACGCTCACAAGCACGCACACTCACACACTCACACATGCACACACACGCTCACAAGCACGCACACTCACACACTCACACATGCACACACATCACGCACGCATGCTCAGACACACGCTCACATACACGCTCACACACGCATACACGCTCACACGCACGCACACTCACACACACACACACACACACACGCTCACACACACACGAACACTGGTCCTACTGGGGTCAAACCAGTAGGGAAGGCATGTTGTTGTGTTGTATTTATTGTGATCATGTACAGTGTTAAACACAATAACAGACAGTACAAAGCAAAAAACATCCGTCACGGTGCAGATACCATCCGCTCGCTCACCTTCTTTCTAGAACTTTGAAGATTTCAAAATAAAATGTCATATTTTTTGTTATGTGTGATTTCATAGTTTGGAGGTTAAAGTGTGTGTGTGTGTGTGTGTGTGTGTGTGTGTGTGTGTGTGTGTGTGTGTCTCAGGCTTCCTTCCACACTCCGTTCAGTCAGCTGGGTCAGAGCGCTGAAGGCTGCTCCTCCTACACCTTCCCCAAGATAATGGGCACCGTCAAGGTACTCACACACACACACACTCACACACACACACTCACACACACACACACACACACACACACACACACACACTCACACACACACACACACTAGAGGAAATGCATCAACACAATAAATGGTATAATGATGGTGAGAAGTGTGACTATATTAATGGGATCACATGACACACAATGATACAAGCTCGCTTAAACCAACCAACCCACCGCTGCTGCACAACCACAACAATAAAAATAACAATAATAATAACAATAACAACAGATGAACATTAACGTAACGGTTCTCAGATCCTCCAGAAGTCTGAAGATAAAACTTCAACCTGGAAACTTCTAACCAACATTTGTCATTTTATAGAGAAAACTATTTTAATAATAATATGTATATTATTGTATACTAACAATAATAATAATTAATGGAGACAGTAATTGATAACGGAAATAATTATGAAAGGTCACATGACCACAGCTGCTTGAACTGGTTTCCATTAAGGAGTGGAGGCGTGTCCACGGAGCGTCTGTAGCAGGTTGACAGTCTTACAGGAAAACTGCTCTGATTGTACGGAAGATTTAAAATGCCTTCATGATGTGATGAGACGTTGTTGGTCAGTGTGACTGTAGCTGAGGAGACGTTGTTGGTCAGTGTGACTGTAGCTGAGGAGACGTTGTTGGTCAGTGTGACTGTAGCTGAGGAGACGTTGGTCAGTGTGACTGTAGCTGAGGAGACGTTGGTCAGTGTGACTGTTGCTGTATATAAACTGTTGTTGTTTCTTCTTCAGGCGTCTGAGATGCTGCTGTTCAATAAGAAGCTGACGGCGGTTCAGGCCTGTGAACTCGGTCTGGTCACTGAGGTTTTCCCCGACAGCAGCTTCCAGTCGGAGGTTTGGACCAGACTGAAGGCCTACGCCAAGCTGCCCCGCAACGTAAACACTCACACACACACACACACTCACACACACTCACACACACTCACACACACTCACACACACACACACACACACACACACACTCTTCTCTATCAGCAGGAGATTCAGATCAGTTCATGCAGAGCTTTGAAAACACTTTTATTGAGTTACAGTTTAATAAACCCTCTCTCTCTCTCTCTCTCTCTCTCTCTCTCTCTCTCTCAGTCTCTCGCTCTCTCTAAACAGCTGATCCGGTCGACGGAGAAGGAGCGTCTCCACGCGGTGAACGATGCTGAGGTCAAGTGTCTGGTGGAGCGCTGGCAGTCAGACGAGTGTTTTAACGCCGTCATGAGTTTCTTCCAGGCGAAGGCTAAACTCTGAGAGAGAGAGAGAGGAAGTGTGTGTGTGTGTGAGTGTGTGTGTGTGTGTGTGAGTGTGAGAGCTCTGAACTAGTCTCTCTTATCGAATCTTTTATTATGGACAAAGTAGAAAACAAACAGGTTGCATCTTATCAGTTTTAACCAGCACTGATGTTTGCCGACGACTGTTAGTGTTTCTGTTCCAGAGGAGCTGGTGGTGAACATCACGTGGTGGTGATGAACATCACGTCTAACACACGTGTAATCTACAGATGTATACAGAGAACTGGATGCAGCGTCAGAGGCTCCGTTCATTCCTATGAATGTTGCTCAGTGGTGCATGATGATAAAAAAGTTCAACGTCTTCTACGTCCGTGCGGCTCAGAGAGACGTTCACCGGCCGAGTCGACTACTTCCTGTTTAGTCCTCCGGCTAACGTACATGAGGATAAAACAGTTCAATCATGTGTCTCTTCTAGACTTTTGAAACCTGATCAGACCCAACGGATCAAAGTCTGATAGTGGAACAAATCATTTTGCAGGTTGTGTCGCTGATTTACAGTCGTCTGTTTCATAATGTAAGACTGTGAAAAGTCTTTTTGGGCCCAATAGCATCATGTGACGTTATAATTAGTTAGCTAACCTGCACTCGCATCGCCTCAACAGTTTCCCTGGCAACGACACACAGAGGTCGACTCACGTGTCAGAACAGCTGCACACACGCAAATGATCACTGATTTGTGAATGAATGGATACTCAGCATTATTTTTGGCATTAAAGAAAGGCCTCTCATTGGCCCACCAGGCCTGTACGGTTACCGTGGCAACACGGCGTGATGCTCAGCAGAGACGTACGCCGGCTGAGAACTTGAATGAGGATAAAATAAATCAATCACGCGTCTCTTCTAGACTTTCCAGATGTTATCAGACACGAGTGAGTCGTTTCACAGTTTGTGTTGATTTAAAAACATCTATCAGCTGATCCTTTCAGGCCGCCGTGCGTTAGTGACGTTGTAGTTACACGCAGGTTACACTCGCCATTATGGAGACCGCCCACCAGTCTGACCAGAAAGCTGCTGGTTGACTGTGCCTTCATCCTCATCCTCATCCTCACTGCAGGAAATGATCATGACCTGATGGTTTTAATGTGGTCAGTGTGTCGTTAGTTAAAGTGCCTTCAACACTTTGTAATGTCGTCACATTCATCTTCATCTTCATCTTCATCCTTCTTTTCTCTTCACTTCAATAAAAACTCTGTTTGTAATTATGAAACATTTTGTTCCAGTTTATGTTGAAGTTGAGTTTGATTTCTGGTTTTTATGGTTTTATTTTCTGCTCACATCTGTGACAAAGTCAGTTTCCATGTTTCCTGGAAATCCTGGAATTCTGTAACGCAAACATCCATTCAGTCATGGAAAAGTCTTAAAAATGTATAAAAATTGACTATAAATGTCCTGAAAACAACAAATTAACCTGGAAAGAAAAACATTCAGTCAAGAAACAACCTGAAAACTATAAAAAGCTTCAATATGTTGCTACAGATGGTTGTCTTTGTTTTTTATTGAATAAAACTTTATTGATCCTTACGAAGAGAAAGAACATCACAGCAGCAGTCAGACTGAAGACGAACAGATGAAGAGTCTCATACAAATACACTGAAGGTCTTAAGATACAACAGTAAATATATATAATATTATAGTCAGGTGAGTATGAATAATAAGCAACAATATACATTAAAATAAACTAATGATAACATTTATAGTGTATAAATTACTATAAAGTTCTTATTATGCAGATAATGTGAGTCGATTACATTTAGAAATGTTTTATATATTTTGAAAATTTAAATAGAATCAGACAAAATAGAAATAAATTCCAGTAAACATAATGTGAGACTATTAGAGAGAACAGTGATGGTGATAAATGGTGCAGCAGATCTGGACTCAGCTGATCCAGCAGGAGGCAGCACTCACCTGAACACAACAACATCCATCTGCAGCTGTTTGTTCACACAAACAGGATCAATACACAGCAGGAAGGAAATGATCAGTTTGATCTGATGAAGTGATCAGAGGGAAACGTTTCTAAACAAAGGGAATCATTAAATCATCATTTATCCAACAAACAATCTGTTTATTATCACAGAGGAGAATAAAAAACAAAATATTTGCATTTTGGAAGCTGGAACCAGCGAATATTTGCTCAAAAAACTGTTAATCAATTAATCATTGCAGCTGTGAAATATATTAACATGTAAACTGATCGACCACAACATTAAAACCTCCTGTCTGATATGGTGTAGAGCTGTGGAGGTTCCTGTTAAACCAGTCAGCTGGTCCGTCAGGTGGAGCCTCCAGGATCAGACTGGTTCTTCCAGAACATCCAGCGGATGCTCCATCAGACTGAGATCTGAAGAACTTGGAGGCAACACTTCGAACTCTTTGTCATGTTCTTCAAACCATCCTGAACAGTTCACAGCGTGGCGGGAAGCGTTATCCTGCTGGAAGAGGCCGCCGCCATCAGGGATGAACTGGGTCTCGTACTGGTTCCATCTCTTCTCTAGATAAACCTTCTTCCATTGCTTCATGGTCCAGTTCTGATGCTCACATGTCCATTGTAGGTGCTTCCAGTGGTGGTTAGTGGTCCTGCCCAGGACCGCGTCACTGGTTCACTGGTTGTCCTTCCTTGGACCAGTTTTGGTTGGTACTGACCACTGCATACTGGGAAGACCCCACTAGTTTGCCCATTTTTCCTGCTTCCAACACATCAACTTCAGGAACTGACTGTTGACTCACTGCTTAATAAATCCCAACACTTCACAGGTTCCATTTTAACGAGATAATCAATGATATTCACGTCGCCTGTCGGTGGGTTTGATGTTGCGACTGATTGGTGGAAACTAGTGATGTAAGTAATATCCAGTATGAACAGGACACCTGACTGCTGGTTTAACACTGGAAACACTGAACTGGTCCTTTAAATAAAGGGCAAACAGAAAATTAAAGATAATTTTGGTAATAATGACATAATAAATCATCATTATGAGAAAAGATCTTCTGTTTTCTCACTCAGTCTCTCCAGGAAATTGCGACGCAATAATTGATGCAAATTAAAGGAATCTCCACAATATTTGCAAGAGTTGCAGTTTTGCTAAATTACAGCAACTTTTCCACATGAAACGATGATGTCATTTGGACCAACTGGTGTCATGGTAGCCGTGAAGACCCGCCTTACTCTGCCTCTGATTGGCTGGTTCTGGTTACCTTTGTGGGTCATGAGGAGTGAGCTGGTTGGGTTAGAATATGAGGCTCAGAGCCAATCAGAGGCAGAGTAGAGGAGAAAAAAAAAAAGACACGTCATAGTAACTGACGTCATTCAGGTGGAAGACGGACAAATCTCACCTGCCAACAAACATGATGCCATAGACGAACAACACAATTCCCAAATGTTCCCAAATGTTCCCAAATGTTCCCAAATGAGTCAGAAGAATACAAGCTGTTGTTCAGACATAATCTGCCTCAAATATAACATAATGTTGAGCTGAAAGTTTATTTAATAAAGGTTATAAATGGAACTCAAGTACAGTATTTTCGTGTTTATAGAACTTTGAGTCCTCATGGTTCTCATGTTCATAAAATACATTAAACATTAGAGCTGAAATAAAGTTGTTTCTGTGATCTGCAGGATGCTTTTTATCCAAGGAAGTCATTACATATGACTCTTCATTGGTAGCAGTTTTAAAAGCGTCACATTATTTTTCTTTGCTTGCAGTTTTTCCCCAATTCCTGCAATTTTAAAAGCCATAAAACATCACAATTTTTCAGAAAAGCTGCTGCAAAATCAAACATTTTTGGCTGCAGTAAATTTTTAAAAAAACCCTGTGACTCCTGGAGGGAAGATCAATGAACTTGTGACCTCGTCTCAGTATAATAACGTACACAGAAATACCAAAACAGTCTGTTTCACTGTCTGTCTGTCTATAGAAGCCTGGCATGTGCAATATCATTGACCCTGCAAAGTCCAGGCCAAGCACTTTCTATTGACATCACACACACACACACACACACACACACGCAGCAGAATCAGCAGACACATCAGGATGAAGGGAAAGAGTCGAGGCAGCAGAAACTTTTAAAGCCTCCTCTTTTGTCCGGCGGGCCGGGACCTCGCCCCTCGCTCGCCCCCCTGCCGTATATATTGGGGGGTCCAACTTTTTCTCTGTTACACTGTGTGTGTGGTTGTGGGCCAGGTTGGACGACATCCAGTGGGCAAAAATGTCGCAGTATTCTGGAAAGGTGAGTGACAAACAACAAATGTGAATCTGCTGAGACTGAAGTTACTCTGTGAAACTGGAGCAGAAAAGATTTGATTTAAAGAGAGTTAAACTTTCCTGCCAGCGACATTCACTTCAAATACAACTCAAAAACTCTCGTGTTAAAGTGTTTTATCAGGTTTTTACTTAAAACCTGCTTTACTGGCTCAGCAGTCGTTGTTTTAAAGGAAATATTTTTGATTATTTATTTCGAAATGTATTTAAAGCTCATTGAGTTAAGAGACGTCCTCATTGTACAAACAAATTAAAAATGAATGTAATTGAAGTAGCTGGTAGTTTATTCTTTTCTAGTCTTGATCTGGGTCTGAAAATCCATCCAATAATTGAATCTACTGTAGCTTCAGGTCTGTTAAAATGTTTTCAAAATGTAAAGAAAAAGAATCCTGTTTGTTGTTTATTGGACGTCAATTTAGACATTTAATTCAAATTAAATTAAGAAACTTTCATGTTAAAGTGTTTTATTACCTGTTTGCTTAAATTGCTCTGTTTGGTTTAATGAACCTGCTTTACTGGCTCAGCAGTCATTGTTTTAAAGGAAATATTTATTTCAAAAAGTATTTTAAACTTGAGGATAAGCTCATTGAGATAAGAGACGTCCTCATTGTACAAACAAATTAAAAATGAATGTAATTAAAGTAGCTGGTAGTTTATTCTTTTCTAGTCTTGTTCTGGTCTGAAAATCCATCTAATGATTGAATCTACTGTAGCTTCAGGTCTGTTAATTTTTTTCAAAATGTAAAGAAAAAGAATCCTGTTTGTTGTTTATTGGACGTCAATTTAGACATTTAATTCAAATTAAATTAAGAAACTTTCATGTTAAAGTTTTTATCAGGTTTTTACTTAAATTATTCAGTTTGGTTTGATGAACCTGCTTTACTGGCTCAGCAGTCGTTGTTTTAAAGGAAATATTTTTGATTATTTATTTCAAAATGTATTTTAAACTTTAGGATAAGAGACGTCCTCATTGTACAAACAAATTAAAAATGAATGTAATTAAAGTAGCTGGTAGTTTATTCTTTTCTAGTCTTGTTCTGGTCTGAAAATCCATCTAATGATTGAATCAACTGTAGCTTCAGGTCCGTTTGTTGTTTATTGGACGTCAATTTAGACATTTAATTCAAATTCAATTGAAAAACTCTCATGTTAAAGTGTTTTATTACCTGTTTGCCTAAATTGCTCTGAGAGTTTGGTGTGATGTTGATGCTTTAACGGCTGTTTGGAGGAAATATTTTTGATTATTTGTTTTAAAATGTATTTTAAACTTGAGCTTGTTGAGATTCGAGGACACAAAAGTTAAAAAATTACTACAAAGAAGCTGAAAGGTTTTTTTCTGCTCTAGAGATCTAGATGATCCAGTTCTGTTTTATTATAATATTTTGTATCTTAATCAAAATAAAAAAAAGCTTCTCAAAGTTCTCAAATTTTTTTTGTCGTCTGATCTCGTCACCAAAACCCCAAAACTTCCCCCAGAGCTGCTCGTTTGAACTAAACATTTAAGACATTTTGGAGCATTTAGGCTTTTTAACAAAAATCAGATCGTTTATCTTCCAGGAAAAATTACTATTAAAAAAACATAAACAATATAAACTAATATTAGTTCTCATTCATTAGTTCCAGATAAATTCAGCTGGATTCAGTCAAACCAGACAATCCTGAAGAAACTTTATATTATTATTATTTGTTAGTTTTTGACTGTTAAACTCTTCATTACTAACTTTAACTTTAGTTGCTGCTTGTTTAGTCATTAATATTTGTTGTTATGAAGAAACATTAAAGTTTTAACATGAAGATTGTGACCAAACAAACATCAAACATCTAATTTCTGTTTCTTCGTATTTATGATTGATTGTAGAAAACAACCAGAATCTTTTGAATTTGATGCTTGTTAATAACGTCAAACTGTGAAAACGACACAGCAGATAGTTTTTAATCCTTGAATATTAACATGTAATCACCTCGTTACTCCTTCAGATCACCTTCTATGAGGGGAAATGCTTCACCGGCAGGAAGCTGGAGGTCAGAGGTGACTGTGACAACTTCCAGGACCGCGGCTTCATGAACAGGTGAGAAGTTTCTGTTTAAATCATTATAATAATAAACTTTATTTATGCAGAACTGTGTGTGTTTTACACGGTTGTCAGGACTGAAATCATAAGATAAAACAATAACAAGCTTTTAAAAAGACGCGTTCATGGTTTCTTCCATCTTTATTTTTATCATATTATTTATATTTGTGGGCTGAATGTTTAAAAATGAATACTTGATAAAAGTATGAATAAAGTAAAATAGCAAGAAAAGATTTTATTACATGTTAAAACTCATTTACACTTGTTAACATGTGACAGTATTTATATATTTTACTGTCATTATATTTACGTGGCTTTAAATGTATATTATATAACTGTTCTCTGAGCTTTTTGACAATAAAGATTTGATTTGATTTGTTGAGAATCAAAGAAAGAAAAGTGAATAAACACAAAGTTGATGATGTAAAAACTGAAAAAGCTTTTTGTTGTTTTCAGGGTGAACTCCATCCGTGTGGAGAGCGGCGCCTGGATCTGCTTCGACCACCCCGACTTCAAGGGCCAGCAGTACATCCTGGAGCACGGAGAGTACCCAGAATTCCAGAGGTGGAACTCCCACAACGACCACATGGGATCCTGCAAGCCCATCCGCATGGTAACCACCTCCGACACAATCAATACTCTCTAATCTTCAAATCAATCTTCTAATCAAGAGAAAGCTGTCGTAGATATTCCTGCTCATCCACCAGCTGGATGAAACAAACCTAATGAGCAGAAATTCATGATATTTAAACACAGAAGACGACTTAAATTGATTATTTGATCGACAGAAAACGTATCTGCTATTATTTTGATAAACCAATAATCAAAAACTGCAGGTTTCAGCTTCTCAAATGTGATGATTTGAAGCTTTTCGGTCTTATATGACAGTAAACTGACTGTTGATCAGATAAAACGACGTTTGAAGACGTTGATCTGGTCTCTAACAGTCAGTTTTCCTTATTTTCAGTCATATATTTAACGTCACAATGTTGGATTTTCATATTAAAAGTGGCCAAAGTGTGAAATATCCCAGTGAACAGAAAGCAGCATCTCCATCACACATCAGCAAAGTAAAATCAGTAGTTTAGCTGTTGGAGGTTTGCTGGTCGTCTGCAGCTCTTCATCAAACATCATCATCATCATCGCTGTTGCTGCTTGTACTCTTCCTGTCTGTTTTATTTCTAACTGATCCGCTCAACAAACGGCTCCAAATATCTCCGCGTGTTGTCGATTCGACCGGCTTTAGCGCCCGCTAACGAAGCTCCGCTAATTCAGGGAGGAACACGTTTTACTTCCTGTGGGCTGATCAGGAGGCGGGCCTTAAAGAGACTTCCTGTTAGAGACAGAGGCTGAACTGAGGCGCTGCATAAAGGACCAGTAGAAGATAAATAAACTGTGAATCATGTAAAGCTGCTCTAGTGGAGTCCAAAGATAAAAGAATAGAGCTGGAAATGAGCATAAAAGATCTCCTTTAATCGATTGATCGTTCAATTAAAAAAAAAATAGGAACTATTTTAAAGATCAATTGTTATTTTTCAAGCAAAAATGCCAAAAATACTTTGATTCCAGCTGCTCAGATGACGTTTCTCTACATGACAGTTAATCAGCTCACTCTGACATTTCAGACTAAACGATGAATCGATGCTGCTAATGATTAATTAATTAACTAACCGGTTGTGTTTCCTGTGTGTGTCCGTCAGCATGGAGAGCATTACCGCATCGAGCTGTTCGAGGCCTGTAACTTCTCCGGTCAGTGTGTCGACATCTGCGACGACTGTCCCTTCCTGCAGAGCCGCGGCCTGTCCAAGAACTGCATCAACTCCGTCAAGGTGTACGGAGACGGAGCGTAAGTTCAACACGCACGCACACACACACTAACACACACACACACTCTGCTCAGTGCAGGATTAGTGCTGTTTATTGATCAATTAGTCATCAACGGAAAATTAATCTTTCAACTATTTTGATACTTTTTTTAATTGTTCAGGTAAAATTTTCTAAGCAGAAGCAGAATGTTTGATGGTTTCATTACAGTGAAATGATTATTTTTGTTTTGTTTTGGACAAAAACAGACGTTTGATGATGTCACCATGAGCTCATTTTTCAGTTTTTTATGTTTATAAGCCTATAGTCTATATAAGATGCATCTGCAGAGTTTCTGTAAATTTTGATGAAACTTGAAAGGCCACAATCAGGACAAAAATCCCGACTTGTAGACATGAAATCTTACACACATTCATGCTCCCCAGAGGATTAAATACATTAGATTTTAAACACCAAACTACCAAACTTTACATTTTTAATCTCATTGCTGCTATTGTGAGAAGACGCCTCTAAAAAAAAGGCTTTAAACTTTTATTATTTCTGATATAAAAATCTACAGATTAGCAGCAACAAACGGAAAGATCAGATAAACTCTGTAAATCAACAGCTGCAGGATTTACAGCTGTAAATGCAGACAATTAATCTGCAACAGTTCTGATCATAATTTAATCATTTATGTCTGAATTTTTGGGCGAAAATGCAGTAAACTGAACATTTAATGATTGATTGATGACCTTCATCTGTCTTCTCTTCATCCTCAGCTGGGTGATGTACGAGGAGCCAAACTTCCGTGGCCGTATGTACATTGTGGAGCGCGGCGAGTACGCCAGCCATAACGAGTGGCAGGCCCAGAACCCCAACATCCAGTCCATCCGCAGAGTCGTCAACTACTTCTAAACCATCTGACCTCTGACCCCCCACAGACCCTCTCCATGACACAAACTGTGACTTTTACCACCGCTGTAATCATGTACAATAAATAAATCCAGACTTAAATAAGAAAAAAAAGGTTTTTTATCAAACACTTTCTGTGTGTGTGTGTTGTTTCGTGGGACCGAATATTCATCAGTATATAAAACCATCAATAAACAACCATCAATATACATCCACCACTATACGACCATCAACATACGACCTTCAACATACGACCTTCAACATACGACCATCAACATACGACCATCAACATACGACCACCAACATACGACCTTCAACATACGACCATCAACATACGACCACCAACATACGACCTTCAACATACGACCTTAAATCAACGACCTTCAACATACGACCATCAACATACGACCTTCAACATATGACCATCACCATACAACCTTAACTATACGACCTTCAACATACAACCACCACTATACGCCCATCAACATACGACCATCAACATACGACCTTCAACATACGACCATCAACATACGACCTTCAACATACGACCACCAACATACGACCACCAACATACGACCTTCAACATACGACCATCAACATACGACCTTCAACATACGACCATCAACATACGACCATCAACATACGACCTTCAACATACGACCTTCAACATACGACCTTAAATATACAACCATCAATATAGAATCACCACTATACGACCATCAACATACGACCTTCAACAAACGACCTTCAACATACGACCTTCAACATACAACCTTCAATATACGACCATCAACATACGACCATCAACATACGACCACCAACATACGACCTTCAACATACGACCATCAACATACGATCTTCAACATGCGACCTTCAACATACGACCATCAACATACGACCATCAACATACGACCTTAAATATACGACCATCAACATACGACCTTCAACATAAGACCATCAATATACAACCTTCAACATACGACCTTCAATATACGACCTTCAGCATACGACCTTCAATATACAACCTTAAACATACGACCATCAACATACGACCTTCAATATACGACCATCAACATATGACCATCAACATACGATCTTCAACATACGACCTTAAATATACGACCATCAATATACAACCTTCAACATACGACCATCAACATACGACCTTCAACATACAACCTTCAATATACGACCATCAACATAGGACCTTCAACATAAGACCATCAATATACGACCTTCAACATACGACCATCAACATACGATCTTCAACATACGACCTTAAATATACGACCATCAATATAGAACCACCACTATACGACCATCAACATACGACCTTCAACATACGACCTTCAACATACGACCTTCAATATACGACCATCAACATACGACCATCAACATACGACCACCAACATACGACCTTCAACATACGACCATCAACATACGACCATCAACATACGACCTTCAACATACGACCTTCAACATAAGACCATCAATATACAACCTTCAACATACGACCATCAACATACGACCTTCAATTTACAACCTTAAATATACGACCTTCAACATAAGACCATCAATATACGACCTTCAACATAAGACCATCAACATACGACCTTCAACATACGACCATCAATATACGACCTTCAACATACGACCTTCAACATACGACCATCAATATACGACCTTCAACATACAACCATCAATATACGACCTTCAACATACGACCATCAATATACGACCTTCAACATACGACCTTAAATATACGACCATCAACATACGACCATCAACATACGACCATCAATATACGACCTTCAACATACGACCTTCAACATACGACCTTAGATATACGACCTTAAATATACGACCATCAACATACGACCTTCAATATACGACCTTCAACATACAACCTTCAACATACGACCTCAAATATACGACCATCAACATACGACCTTCAACATAAGACCATCAACATACGACCTTCAACATACGACCATCAACATACGACCTTCAACATACGACCATCAACGTACGACCTTCAACGTACGACCTTCAACGTACGACCATCAACGTACCACCATCAACGTACGACCTTCAACGTACGACCTTCAACGTACGACCTTCAACGTACGACCATCAACGTACGACCTTCAACGTACGACCTTCAACGTAAGACCATCAACGTACGACCTTCAACGTACGACCATCAACGTACGACCTTCAACGTACGACCTTCAACGTACGACCATCAACGTACCACCATCAACGTACGACCTTCAACACAGGACCATCAGTATACGACCATCTGTTCTCCTAAAACAGAGAAAGAACCTGATCACATGATTAGCTGCTAAGTTATTAGAGAACAATGTGGATTCATCCGCTACTGAAAATAGTCCCAAACAAATGCACCGTTACCTCCTGTTTGTTTGTTATAAACTAGGATGAATTACTCTTTTCTTCTTTTAAACATAGAACTATATATTTGTGAGCTGTTTGTAAAGTATTTATTTAAAGGAGCAGGAACAAAGTATCAGATGTTCAGACTGCACGTCTAGTTTAGACACAAAACTATAAAGTCAGACTCATAATTTAAAATCTACTGTCAGCTAAACTTTATCATTAGTGGTTATGTAAACAGTCAGGAGTGGAGCTCATTTAACGACAGATTCTCCCAGCCAGGTGAGCTCTTGGTTCTGAGTTGTGTTAAATATTTACATCTTCAGTAGGAACCAATGAGCTCGGAGCTGAGAGCCACAGACAGAGAAGAGACCATAGTCTGTATAAAAATATGGACGTAGTTACCGTGACGTCACCCGTTGGTTTCTGAAGAGCGGTTTTGAAGCTCAAAGTGAGCCGCTCCGGCCGTCGCCATCTTGGCAGTGTGTGACGCTGCCTAACTCCCAGCCAATCAAAAATGGGCAAAGAGGCGGGCCGAATGGATGAAACAAGCCACCTAGCGGCTGGCGGACCTGTCACTCAAAGCAGCCATGTCCTTCATTATGCAGAACTTTACGGCTTATAAAAAAATTCACCCCCCCGTACAGTTGTCATGAAAGAGGAAATTAGCTACAGAGACCAAAACCGTTGTTTGTACCAGGCTGTAAACATGTTTATTCTGCTGTAAAATTGGGTATTTTAACATGGGGGTCTATGGGGATTAACCCTCAAGTGGTCATTCAAGGAAATGCAGCTTTTGGCTTCATTTTACAGCGCCGGAGGTTGCCGCCATGGAAGGGAAGGAGGAAACTGTTGACAGACGGACCAACAGATTATTGGTTTGAGTCTATACATGAGATGTATTGACTATCAGAGGAATATAGAATAACAGCAGCTGTGTGAGTTAATTTTAATTCCTGATCTCAATTTACTTTTACAAAACATTTATTAGATTTAGTGAAACTTTGAGGCCTCAACTGTCTCCATCTTTGTCCAGTTGTGTTTGAACAGAACGATCCTACTCACCTTGCGTTAGCATTAGCATTAGCATTAGCTCAGCTAACTCTCTGTCTGGGTTTAATCTTTAGAGAAGCTCAAACATGGGATTTTCTTTAGTGAACATCTGGAGGAAGATTTAATGTTCGACGATTGTCCTGAACTCACTCATTCCTTCTGATAACAAAAGCAAAGATATTAACGCTAACTTGATGATGTTACGTTAGCTTAGCTTTTATAAATGTGTGCGTGCTTCCTGCAGTGGATTGTAGATGAATTTAGTCCATAAATGTGTAACATCATTTAATCAGACAGACAGAAGGTTACTGAGTGAAGAACCTTCTTATTAACAGCAGTTTACACACTTTTCATTTTTCTTATTAAAACTTTAAGTTTTTATTTTTCTATATTAAGACACATCGACTCAAACAAAACCTTCATGTTCTTTATTGGCTCCGTCAACATGAGACAATCACACAGGAAGTCAACATTAACATGTAATCAGTTTACATTAAAGTTATGTCACTTCAAACCAGACGACAAACTGCTGCCGCTGCGTCACAAACAGGAAACAGTTTGTTTATTATAATAATAATAATAATAAAGAAAAGAAACTGTTCAGAGCAGCTTTTTTTAAAAAAAACATCTTCCTTTGGTTTCTCTCAAAAATAAGAACTGTACATGTCAACAAACTGCTGCTCGTATCCAATCATCTTCTTTAGAAAACTATTTCATCACAAGAACAAGACGACTCCGTCTGAAAAGTGCTTTTTTATATATATCAACTGAAGAAACAGACTTTAAATGATATTTATCTGAAGAACATTTGTAACATCAGTAAAATAAAATAAAAGTCGTCTGAAATCATAATATCAAGTTTTCTCTTCAGCTCATTTATTGCTGATGAATTACAAATAAAGACTTTTTATTCCACCGACCGGAAACCTTTGATTGTGAAGGTGGAGATAAACAGGAAATCTCATTATTTCTGAAGTGATGTCACCGTTGGTTCATAGGAAGTGTGTGTGTGTGTGTGTGTGTGTGTGTGTGTGTGTGTGTGTGTGTGTGTGTGTGTTGTTTGGCACTGTGAGGTTTTGTATCTATGAATGAAATGAATGCAGAAAATAACATTATATTGCTTTAAATGGTTAACAGAGGACAGATGAAGCGCTGTGTGTGTGTGTGTGTGTGTGTGTGTGTGTGTGTGTGTATCACACGGTGTGTGTGGGCCCTCGGCTCAGGTAGGTCTTCATGGTGGCGATGAGCTCGGCCTCCTCCTCCAGCGTCAGGTCGAGGTAATCCTCCTCGTGGCGGGAGATGTCCTCCAGCACCTCGTTCACCAGCTCGTCATCGTTCTCTGATGACAGAAAAATCAATCATTGATTCGTTATCGTTTCAAACGACTCGTCTGTCTCCTGAACACACTCGTTTTCTCATAAAGACGTCTCTGTTCTGTGTTTCAGCTTCAGGCTCATTGGTTCCAACTGGAACCTTTAAAAACAGACGTTCAGTTTCATTTTTAAACCAGCAGCTATAAAAACAAACACAACTGACTGAAGACTGTTTCACAGCTGCAGCGGCTCCGTTTTAAAGCTACAGTGATGATTCTGGTATCATATAAACTAGATGATCGTCTGCATAGAGATAAATACGCTCTAAAGGTTAGCATAAATGTTGACGAGGGGGAAAACTGGAAAACTTCTGACCTCTGACCTCAGGATATGTGAATGAAAACACTTTATACTAATCTCATGCAGCCTAATGTAAACATGGTGTATGTGAATATTTCTGCTTACTGGGTCTCTAAACAGTCTTCTTGTATAAACTGGGTCTGACTGGGAATCTGAGACTGTTGTGGATTCAATGAGTCCGACTGTATTCATGTGTGATGTCAGTCCTCATAGCAGCTGTTTCAGTAATTTCCTGGAACAGCTGATCAGAACAGTTTTTAACAAACTAACAGGAGGAACTGGTGCGTTTGTTGGGGACTATTTTCAGCGGCGGAAGGCTACCTGTGGAGTTGGAGGAGGTGCTGGGCTCCTCGGAGGAAGGGGAGGAAGAGGAGGAGGAGGTGGAGGGAGAGGAGACGGGCAGCGGCACCGGGGAGCGAGCGCCCTGACCGTCCAGCAGCAGCTGAGTAGCTGATTGGACGTCTCCACCCGTCCGTCTGAGAGCCGCCTCGGACGCCGCCCTATCAAAACCCAGATACAACAACTACACACACACACACACACGCACACACAGAAACAATTGATCAACTAATCAATCGACCAATAGTTTCATCTCTATAAATCTGAACATAGAGAATCTTTAATCTATGAGGTGTTTGGACTGATGAGACATTGATCCAGTAAATAATCATCAGATCAATAGATGATGAAACAATGTGACATGTTGTCATGGTTACCTGCTGCACCATCTCTGGACTGACGGTTCCCTCCATGTTGTTATTGGTGGCCTGAGCGGTCTGACGGGAGTCCAGCAGGATCTGAACACAACACACAACAAGCTCAGCTGAAGGAACCATTAAAACCATTAAAACCATTAAAACCATTAAAGTATTATTCAGAAATATTCTACTTTAATAAACCATCTGGAATCGTTTCATCCTGTCGTTCATGCTGTAAGTTTATCTTTCTTCTACTGCGGTTGCTAAGGTGGTTGCTAAGGTGGTTGCTAAGGTGTTTCCATGTGTTGTTCAGCTCCAACATGTACGGATGGATTTGAGAAGTTGACATTTGGAGTAAAGAAGGAGAAAAAGAAGTGAAATCCTGCTACTATAGTTTGTTTACGTAGCCTCCGGAGCCGGAGGAAGCTTCCTGAAAGCTGACCAATCAGAGCAGAGTGGGCTCATCAGGAGGCGGGGCCTTAAAGAGACAGGAACTAAAACGGCCTGTTTCAGACAGAGGCTGAACTGAGGGGCTGCATAAAGGACCAGTAGAAGATAAATAAGATATTCCAGTAGAGCCCCAGAATATAAATATAGAGCTGGAAATGTGCAGAATATGAGTCCTTTAAGGAACTTCATTGGTCTTTCTGAAACTTTCTAGGACATATCAGCTCCACAGCAGCCGAGGTTTCACTGGTTTCATTCGTCTCCACCAACACTTTCAACTCTTTAGCTGTAATCTTCATTTTCTAAAAACTTTTAAAGGTTTATTACTGTTTCTGCCTTTTGTTCTTGTGAACATTGAGCAGATTTCTACCTGTCGACCTTCTCTGATCATGACTAACTGAACAAACTGGTCTAACACTGGTTACGTCTGAGTACAGGCTTATAGGAACCAGATACTGACTTCAAAAGCTCTGTCCACGTTTCCGTTGGCGTGGTGCAGAGCTCTGGCGGCGTCTCTCCTGGAGTATCCCAGCTCCGCCAGGGTGGAGATGGCCTCCATCCTGCTCCTCCTCTTCTGCCTCTCCCTCTGCTTCAGCTCCTCTCGATCCTGATGGAGACACACCAGATTCAACTCCCGTCATCGCTGTGTGTGTGTGTGTGTGTGTGTGTGTGTGTGTGTGTGTGTGTGTGTGTGTGTGTGAGACCTGTCTCTGGTTGCTGATGTGGTTGGCGGCCCCCTGCAGGTCTCCCTGACAGGCTCTGAGTCCGAGTCGAGCTTCTCTCTCTGTGAATCCCAACGACATCAGGTGAGTCATCTTGTCTGAGTCCAGAGACAGACGACCGTACAGAGACTCCACCTGACAAACACACACACACACACACACACACACACACACACACACACACACACACACACACACACACACACACGCACACACACACACACACACACAGAGTCTGAATCAGCTGTTCTGAAAGCAAAACGTGAGACTGTTCCTCAGACTACAGAGATCATCAGCTGACGGTTACTTTGGACAGTTGGTGCTGAGCCTGAGCGTCGTTCCCGTCGAGGTAGGAGAGGAGACTCTGGAGGAGATACAGCCGGAGAAACAACACCTCCTCTCTGCCTGTGTTACCCTGACAACACACACACACACACACACACACACAGGAAACAAATCTGATTAAATGTGGATGTTTTTGAGGCTGCTGCAGCTGCTCTTTACAACAAGTTCACTCTGAAACCAACAGTCAGGAGCCCAAATGAACATTAAAGCTGTTTTTCTTGCTGACCATTAGAAGATCCCTTCATAATGACCTTAATGAAGCTTCAGCGTCCAAATGAGTCAAATCAAGTAGATATCTTTCAACGTTACAGTCTTTTTAGTGTCAAAGTTCCTCTTTTTGTGACTATACTTCCACCTGCAGCTCAACAGATATGTGTCAGATATCCACTTGTTAAAAGTGACAGTTGTGACTTCTGGGGTTCCTCAGGGTTCTAGTCTTGGACCTTAATATTTTAAATGTTCATGTAATATGTAATTCCAACTTATGTGTCCACAAACCACCTGACCTTTCCTCTGTTTACTCAGACACACACAGGTCCTCCTACTGAAACAGTAAAACAGATCAGAACCTTTTTACGAGTGTTTAGACACAAAATCTACTTTGTTAAAGATGTTTTTATTGATTTTGTTGTCTACTTGGTGGCAGCAGAACAAACTGAAAAAACAACATCTGACATATTACGGGGTCTGAAATAACCGACGGCCTGTGAAGGTTTATGCAGGACAAGTTGTCATGGAAGTTTCTTCATCATAACGAACCAACTTCTCCCGTTATTAAGCAGCGACATGTGTTTTAATGAATGTTCATTTCCTGCAGGACGTTTAGTTTCTAGTAACGACGAGAAAAGTTTGTCGTTATAACATGAAACTATCTTAAGAAAAAGTTTCTCATCATAACAAGAACTTGAGCTTTTTTTGTCGTATATTTACTATAAAAGTTCATTTAGTTTAAAACTATTTATCTTGATTGTAAAAAGCAAATGAAACCTTTAACATCTGATAACAAACAGCAACAACAGCAGCAGGTCAACAGTTCAACTCACTTCCTTCATATTCAACAGTCTGATAAGAAAAATAGAAAAATAAAATAAAGAATTTAAGTTTCTGTGACTTAAATGAGCAGCGATACTTTTACTTTACAGTTAATCTACTTTACTTATTATTATAAAGATCTGCTGCTTTCACCCACTGATCAATAACAGTATTGATGGCTTCTGACACTGAGAACAGCTGCAGCCTGTGTGTGTGTGTGTGTGTGTGTGTGTGTGTGTGTGTGTGTCACCTTGATCATGAGCAGTCTCTGCTGCTGTTGTCCGTAACACTGTAGGAAGCAGCTCTCGGCTCTCTGCAGTCGACTCCTGCCGTCGTCCAGACATGACAACGCCTCCAGAGACCTGTAGCACCACACGATGTCCAGCTGCAGCACGCCGAAGTTATCCACCGAGCCCAGCAGAGCCGAGCCACACTTACTGCACGCACACACACACACACACACACACACACACACACACACACAGTAACTACAGTCAGAATTCGTGCTGCTGTAAAGTCGACATGTTACTTCAGACTGAAATATCTCAACAACTGTTGGATTAATTGTGATGAGATGATTTTGGCTCCTTCATGTTGTTCTCTAGATGAGCTCTAACAACTCTGATCCAGTTGTCCTCTGATTATTAGAGAACAGTCAGAAACGTCCGGTTATCTAAAACTCAACTCAACACCTTCACATGTTCTGACTGATCAACAGATTTATTCTCACATAAGATGAAGAAAAACTACAAATGTCACATCTGAGAAGCTAAAACCAGGAAATGTTTTATGTTTTCAGTTAATTGATTATTAAAATAGTTGCAGACTTGTTGTTGTAGTAATTAAGTCACTATAACTATAACTGTATAACTACATTTAGCTGCTACTGGCTGCTAGTAGCTTCATTGTTTAGATGTTTACTTCATATTTGTTGCCTTTATTTTCTTACCAACGTCCATTTTCCGTATTGTTCGTCAATTCCAATAAGCTTTCAACATAAAGTTAAAACAGATACTCCTCCTTGCTCCTTTCCATCAGTAACAGCTGTGGTTATGACGCCCCCTGGTGTCTGGGAGTAATATCACATCCAACACTCATCAAATACATGGATCCTAAACATTAAACCTGCTACACATCACTGTGAGCATGTTAGCATGCTGACGCTAGCATGTTAGCTGTAGCCTCTCAGTCTGTAAAGCGCTTTGTACTTTTATTTTGAAAAGGAGAATCTGACCGACTGACGAGACACCAGAGAGCTGTGATGATTCAACGTCAGAGTATTTAATTAAAGTGGAACTACATCATGATGATGATATATTGTGTTATTATATGTGCTATTATCCAATTAACAAACATGTTACTGAAGTTTTGCTTCTTTTACTGTATTTCACTCTGTTAAAATCATGTTTATATGCGTCTTGTGCTTCTCGTCCTGTTTTACGTGTGTGAGGAGTTTTGCACCTGAACTGCTGGTCGGCCTGCAGCAGGTGACACAGCGCGTTGTCGTACTGCTTCCTCTTCATCAGAGATCGACCTTTCTCATGGAAACCCATCGCCAGGATCAGAGCCTGAAAGCCACACGAGACGTAGAACGACAACGTTACGCATAAACCTTTCTACATAAACAGAAGCCGTGTGAATAAAAGTTAAATATAAATGTAAAAACAGACTCGACCTTCTTCTCCTCGTGGGGGATGTTCAGCGGGTTTCCCTTCTGGTCGGCGATCTCCAGGAAAGGAGTCGTATCTGGATCTTCGCTGCCGTCTGACAAACATTGACAGAGAGAAACACTCTTCACACATTTAAAGCAACAGTTCTCTTTCTTTACAACTCATTTATTGTTAAAATGTTCTCCAGAATACTGGTTGTGTTGTGTTTTCTAGTGCAGACGCTACTTTAAAGTTAAGTATTATTTCTGTTATCGTGGCACCATGTTGGACGCCGTCCTCCATAAACAGGAAACAGCTGGGTCACCTCTCTCTGACAGGATCTGGAAGCCTTTCTGGGTCCTCTGGATGCTCTCGTTCTGGTTCTTCCTCTTCTCCTCTTCCTCGTTCAGCTGCTTCTTCAACTCGGCGTCGCTCAACTTCAGCACCATCATCTTACTGTGGTTCTTCACTCCCTGCTGGTCCAGACGCTGGTCTGACAGGATCAAACACACAAACACACAAGCTAATGTTACTTTATTGTTTTATGCTAATGTTACTTTATTGTTTTATGCTAATGTTACTTTATTGTTTTATGCTAATGTTACTTTATTGTTTTAAGCTAATGTTACTTTATTGTTTTATGCTAATGTTACCTTATTGTTTTATGCTAATGTTACTTTATTGTTTTATGCTAATGTTACTTTATTGTTTTAAGCTAATGTTACTTTATTGTTTTATGCTAATGTTACTTTATTGTTTTATGCTAATGTTACTTTATTGTTTTAAGCTAATGTTACTTTATTGTTTTAAGCTAATGTTACTTTATTGTTTTAAGCTAATGTTACTTTATTGTTTTTTATGCTAATGTTACTTTATTGTTTTAAGCTAATGTTACTTTATTGTTTTAAGCTAATGTTACTTTATTGTTTTTTATGCTAATGTTACTTTATTGTTTTAAGCGAATGTTACTTTATTGTTTTAAGCGAATGTTACTTTATTGTTTTATGCTAATGTTACTTTATTGTTTTATGCTAATGTTACTTGTGTGAAAGGGAGCTTTTGGAGATTTTAACCCGTGTTGCTGGTTGATGGTTTGGGAAACTTCGGTTCATTTCTCACTACCTGTTGAGCTAACTTTTATTAATCGGTTGATCGTTTTATCTATAAAATGTCAAAAAAATGTGAAAATGTCTCGCTGCAATTTTTTACCTTCCATAGTGACGTGTTAAAATGTTTAGTTTTATCTGATCAACAGTCCCAAATCCAAAGATATTCAGTTTACTGTCATGTGAATAAAAAAGCTTCACATCAGCACATTAGAAAAGCTGCAACCAGCAAATATTCTACATTTATGCTTATAAAAAGACCAAACAATTATCACATTATCAAAATAGTTGATAATTAATTCTATATTGATCGATTGATCAATTAATTATTGTAGCTTTACTTTGATTGACAACATATCTGACTGCATCTGACTATTTTTTCTTCTTCTGAAGAGGATTATATTAAACTGTATTTTCTCTGCAGGTCGTCTGGACTCACCTGCACACAGAGTTTTCCCGTTCAGGATCAGTTTGATGTATTTGAGGTCGTAGTCTTCTCTGATCCTGCAGCAGGAAACACAAACACACCGACAGGCTTTACAGCTCTTTACTCTCACTTTCACTCCTAATCAAGACACAATATTTATTCAATATGTTAATCATTAAAGCTACATTTAATAAATACACAAATAACCACTAAGAAATGTACATTTGTCTCCTCGGTGTGTGTTACCTGTCCACCACCTCCTGAACCAACACATCCAGCCTCGTCTCCAGGAAGTTCTTCATCTTTGGATCCTGAAAAACAATCAATATGTGTGTCAGGAGCCGTTCAGTAGGCAGGTGTATCTGCAGGAGTCACAGCAGCGTCCAAACACATTTAAATGGGACTTTCTGGATCAGGTGGATTTCAGATACAATAGTGAGAAAGCTTAGTAGACAGATTAGTCTGACTTTAATTCACAAAATTTGAACTGATAATAAACTTCACACAAATTAAACTCATTCAAACTCAGTTAGCAGCAGCGAGCAGCCTGAATATTCACACACTAACTTAAACCTGCGTTAACTGATGAACACAACACTGACATGTCATCAGGTTTTAAGTTGATATGTTGAACTTGTTAGCAAACAGTTGCTTATTTCCACATCCAGCAGTTACGGAGCAACATCATCATTCATGTGGAGTCGTGTTTCTGTCCACCTGGTGAATGTTTTCACTCTCTACCAACTCCTGAGGGAAATATCTGGCTCTTTAGCTGCTAAATGCTCCACTATGTTCACCAGCTAGTCTACAGCTAACTGTGTCTGTTAGCAGGAATCAGCTGACTAGCAGGAGAGATAAAGGGAAGAACAAAAGTATCAGATAGAAGCTGATGAATCTGAGGTCACAACTTGTATTATAACACTGTTAGTTAACTAGAGCGGCAACGATTAGTCAGTTTAATTAGAATTAGCTTCCAATTATTAAATTAATCATCAACTATTTTAAAATTTAATCAATTTGAGTCATTTTTTTAAGAAAAACAATATATTGCAGCTTCTTAAATGTGAATATTTTCTGGTTTCTTTAGTCTCTATGACATGTCTGTGTAAACTGAAGATCTTTGAGTTGTGGACAAAACAAGACATTTGATGACGTCGTCTTGGAAACACTGATGAACATTTTCTGACATTTTATGGACCAAACAACTAATCGAGATTATAATAAAAAGATTAATCAATAAAGAAAACAACGGTTGTATTTCCTCATATAAAGACCGGAGTCAGTTAGGAGTCCAGTTATATAATAAACCTGCCAGGACATAAACTCTGCTTTAATCTAATAAACTCAACACTGTAATCAACTCTCTGTTGTTGTGGACGACTCATCTCAGGTGTTACTGCTGTATTTCAGTCACTCTGTGTGTTTATGTCTCTGTTTGACTGCTTGTAGTAACATTTAAACGCCACCAGATGGCAGCAGCTACGTCTGAACCAACATTTAACAGCAGATGAGAGAACAAGGAGGCTTCAAACTGAAATATGAGCATCAAACAGAAGGAAGAATAGGCAGGATGATATATAAGTGATAAGATGTGAGATATGAGCAGGATGATATATAAGTGATAAGATGTGAGATATAAGCAGGATGATATATAAGTGATAAGATGTGATATATAAGCAGGAAATACAGTCTATATATTAGGCTGTGATATTATGGTCTGTCTCCGGACCTTCTTGCTGTCTCGGGGCAGCAGCAGCTCCAGCGTCGCCACGTTCGTTTCTCTGAACTTCTTGTTCCTGTTTCCTCTCCTCACGCTCTGCGCTCTGATGGTCTCCAGGGCGCCGCCGACCTCCGACCCCGGCAGACCCAGCAGGGGGGCGTAACGCTCCGCCAGCTCCTGCCGTTAAAAACACACCAACAATAATTACACACAGGTACGGAGGTCAAATAACGCTCAGTAAATAATAAATAAAACAAATCTTTATCTTGTTACGTATTTATTCATTAAAACTGTTTTTTAAATTATTTAGTAGCTTAACTTATTTTATTAAGATTATTAAAAAAAATAAAATAGATTTTTGATTTTACTTTTTCAAATTTTTATTCTTTTTTTTAACTTTATTTTAATCAAATAAGTTTTATATGTATTTGATATTTTTATGTTCTAGATATTTGATTTATTAAATGATTACTTAAATTTTAATTTATATTTTACTATATTATTTTTTCAATTGAATTTTTTATGTTCTACATATTTTTAACTGCATAAATTGTTATGTAAATGTTTTGTTTAATTAACAGATTTATTTGTATTTTGTATTTTTTTATGTTCCAGATATTTCTTTATGAAATGCTTTCAAATTTCATAACTATTTTATTTTATTTTTTCAATTAACAAATATATTTATATGTATTTTTATGTTCTGTATAATTTTAACTTAAATCATTTTTTATTTTATTTATATTTTATTATTACTATCTGACTCATTTCTAGATGCATTTTTAATGTTGAATTTATTTCTTTACTTACATAAATTATTATATTTAAAGCTATAATATGTAACTATTCCGCATTAAAACGTCTGAAAACAACTCGACCTAGGTTCTATATGTTGTTGAGTTGTTTACTTACATTAAACCAAATCAAACTCAGAGAAATCTGTAGTTTTAATGAAGGTAACGGTTCGTTTCATTTGGTTTCCGAAGAGTAAACGTGTACAAGACGCAGGCGTCAGCTGCTTGTTTAACAATGAGGACAACAACTCCCATGATCCCTTGCTACTTCACACCATCATCACACTCAGTCTTTTGTTATTGATCTGATTGACAGATTAAATATCATGTGTTTAATATGGATTTATACTGATGTCTATCCAGCAACATATAATCTGTATATGACGGCATTAAATATGTGTGAAGTGCTGCGATGCTGCTGCAGTTTGTCTCCGTGTGTGTCGCTGTGTGAGTCGACCTGCATGTGCTGCCGTCCCGGCTGGTTGTCGTCGTCGGTGTACGGAGGGTTCCACAGCTGGACCTTCTCCTGCTTCAGCAGGTTCTTCAGTTTGGCCTCCGTGTTCTGCTCCGCCATCGTCTCTGAACACGAAACACAAGATGACGAGACAGAAGAGAGAGAAGAGAAAGTGAAAGTTGTTGGAGGAAAATCCCCAGCTGCTGGGAGGAGTTCTGTTAATGAGTCATCAGCACTGGAGGGAACTGGAACACAAAGAGCTCCGTTACACCGCCAGTATAAACTACCACTATTACCACTGAAGGCACTAGAAACCTATGAGGCAGCACAGAGAGAAACATGAGTCACACCTGAACACACAGACATGAAACACACAGTTATAGTTTCAGTGTGACGTCATTATCTCTGATTTAACCTCCACAAATCCAAAACCAGAGAGAAAAGAGGCAGCAGCAGTTTCCTCCAGCGTGACGGTGATTCATGTTACACTGCAGACAGCAGCTGCTTCACATTAACGGAGACTATTTGACAGAACGTGAACACATCATCCATACACCCAAAGCATCATGGGAGCTGTAGTTTCAAACCTGCTAGCATGATTATCCTCCAAATCCAAGAACTATGAACTATTTCCCAATATGTTTATGACATCACTAATCATCTCTGTCCACACATACACACACACACACACGTGAACACACATCTGTCCTGTGTAGAAAACCAGTCGACAAACAAAAAAACCTGAATTATCACTTTTTTTTTTTTCCTTCGGCATCATTGGAAATGTTGGATCCAGCATTTTTGATACTAAGGATTAAAGCTCAGAATATTTAATTATTGTCGCAGTGAATCGATTCATCAGTTGGTTTAATAAAAAACATGAAAAACATCAAATGTCTGAATGTCTGTGAAACGTTCCAGTAACTTCTTGCATACTAGATATTTATGCTTTTCATTTAAGACAAGAAGTAGAAGATTTAGCTGAACTCACTTTAAAGCTGCAACAATTAATCTCCAACTATTATATTAATCGTCATTAATGTTAATAATCGATTAATCGTTCTGAGTCATCAACAGTAACTGACATGTAAACAGTCTCTGCTGCTTTATTTCTTATATTAAATCTGTCTCCGTCTCATAACTCTCACAACTTCCTGACAGCAAACTTTGATTCTTTAATCTCTTTACAAAGTGTAAAAACTTTACAAATATAACTTCTGTCACTTCGAGGCCTCGACCTGAGAAACAGCAGCTTCCAACACAAATATCTGACATTAAAATGGTCTAAAAAAGCCTCAAAGCTAACTGCAACTTACTACAACAAAAACTACAACAGCTCAACGTAAAATGATGCTAGCTGACATTTAATTCGGGGGAACTTGACAAACACAGATTCAGTCTTATTGTCAGTAACAGTTTTCTGTGTGAGAGAAGCTAACTGATAGCTCAGCTAGCTAACATCACTGCTACCTTCACACAAACACTGTTTATACTCTTTAAATCTGGTTTAAATCTTTCTGTCAGTTACCTCGGTGTGAAAGAACAAGATGACACTGAGCTCCGAGGTCGGAAATGTTTGTTAACCTTCCGTTATTCCTCCGGTTCTGCTGCTCGGTGCTGTTGTTGTTTTTGTCCGTTTGTTGTTTCGGGGAAAGATGTGATGACAGGAGGAGAGAGGTCTCACTCTGAGCGCGTTTTCACGATCCCGTTAACGTAACTTCCGCCCCGCATTTAATCATGTTTCAGTAAAAGTAAAGAGATATTACCACTTATTTACTAAAGCCAGATTTTCTGCAGTGCAGGACTTTTGCTTTTAATGACGTGTTTTTACATTATAAGTACTTCCTCCAACACTGCAGGTCACAGAATCTGATCGGTAACCAAACACGGTGTAACATCAGTCCATCATGCTCGCGTTTCACAAATAGACGATCTTTGAGATGTACTACGGTGCCGCAGGAGGGTCAAAACCAGTTTGACGCAGTTTCTTTGGAAGTAATGTATGGAGGCTAAAAGTGGCCCATATTAAATAAATTAATCCAACAATATGAATATAAACAAGAGTACATACAAAAAATAAAAAAATATAAAACATATATAAACTTAAATAACTTAAATAATTAAATAATTCATTTTCTTATTCAAATAAATCATTTTAAAAACTCATGACATTTTATTTAATCTTGCTTCTTTTCAGAATGTTTCAAATAAAATAGTTAACTGCAGATTAATTGGATTGTTAATTTATGTTCAATAAAACTCGTTGTAATTAGATGGAAGAATAAAAAATCTGATTGTAACAAGAACTGTTGTTGTTTTTATCTCATGAAATTCCTTTACTGATCAGTGGTGGGAAGTAACTAAGGACATTTACTCAAATCCTCCAGCAATCAATCCATTTATCGAGAAAATAAGAGTTAATTTTAAAATATCTAGCTTGAGGTATCTGCACTAGCAGAATATTCCTTCATGGACTCAACACAACCAGTATTCTGGAAACCACTTTAACAATAAAGTCTGCAGTTTTTAATTAAACTTAATCTGAAGTGAACATCAGTGACGTATGAAACTGATTCAAATAAGCAGATTTGAAAAAAATGTTGATACAGTTTTGTGATTTATTGATTTTTTTAATGCAGAAAACAAAAAGCTGATTTATAAACGTATCACCTGAATGCATCATTTAATATGTGAAATATGAAGGATTCAGTGTCGTTACATCAACGGTCTCCATAAACCTGACACCCTCAGAAAATAACATTTGTCATATTTTGGTAGTTTCGTCATCATTCCGATCAATCAGACTGTAAAGAAACTCCGGTTTAAGAAAACTTAAACTTGGAGGAGAAAACAAAAGCAAACGTGTTGAATCTCCAGAAACAGATCAGCGGTTCAGTCACAGAAACATTTTCATGGACGCAGCTGTTAGAAGAAGCGTCTCTGAGGGGAAGTTCAGCCGGTTGTTGGCGTGTTTTTTGTGTGTTTGATATAGTTATGATGTTGAGATTAACGTCAGGTTCAGACCACATGACATCAGTCCCATAAAAACCGACAGATGTGCGGCGTCGTGACTGAAAACGGGCGTCGGGTGCGACAGCTGATGATTCCGTTTCTGAAGCACAGGACAGCCAGTAACACACACCGCGTCGGACGCCATCAGGGATCAAGGCGTAGTCACGGCCGATTTATGGATTTGTGACCGTTTACACCCGTCCTCAGGTGACTCCAACGACTCTGAACGACTGTCATTACAAGTTACGAACCAGGTGGAATCCACGACCTTGATAACGACCCCACAGAGGTTAAATACCTGAGACTCTTCATCAGTCAGTTAAGACTGAAGAAGATGCGAAACGTCCTCAAAAGTATCTTCAACCAGGAAGTCCAGCTGCCCTCCATTCAGCCGTCCGGGTGGAACGACGACCTGGATGAACCTTCACGGACTTTATGACTCAATAGTCGCCTCATGTGGTCTGAACGTGGCGGCGAGCTGAGTGTTTGTGAACGGACTGTCTACAGATATCTGAGAGGAACGATGACTCAACTATGACGTCACATGTTTGGGTCGTGCGTGTTTTTTGCAGATCGAGGATCATTCGGGATCCCTCAGAAGGACGAGTACATGCCCAGCCTCCTGGCGGCCTCAGAGATCCTCGGGGTCTTCCTGTTGGGGAACGGGTAGTAGTTCTGGTTCTGCTGGCCCCCCGTGGAGGAGCCCACCCCCCCTACGCTCAGCTGCCTGGTGAACCTGGAGCCCCGCCACGCTGCAGTGCTGCTGCTCTGCAAGACGCCGTTACCGGTCTGTACGTTCGCGGGTTCGTTCCCCGGCAGGTTGGAGGCGGAGCCGCTGCTGCTGGAGGCGACGGGGGCGGAGCTTTCACTGAAGGAACTGCAGACGAAGACGTCGGGAGGATCTTCTTCTCTGGGATTCCCCTCGGAGGCTTCAGGAGAACCAGGAACAGAAGCCTGGACCGGATCCGTCCTGGACGTGTCAGCGTCGAAGACATCTTCTTCTTCTTCGTTGGTGCCGCTGACCGAGCTGCAGCGTGAATCTGTTGTTGAACCCACAGAGAGTTTTCTGCCTCTGGACTCCTGCAGGGAGCCGCCAGAGGAAGAAGACAAACGCCTGTTTGGAAAAGACGACAAGGAGAAAACAGTCAGCCGGGACTTCCTGTTTCTTATTTCTGTTTGTCAGCTGGTTAAAGGTCTGGAGGTCTTCAGCAGTCACACAGACGCACGGAAAACCTCCTCAGACACGTCACACATCGATGAAAGTCCAACAGAAATCACATTGAATCACTCACATCACTCACACTTTTCTCAGCAGAGACACAGGAAGTGATTTAAACAGCTGATATTGACCTGGAGGAACCGACGTCGCCGCTGTTTGTTGTTTCCAGGGAGGAAGCGGGAGCCGGGACGCTGACAGCGGAGCGGGAGCGGCGGTGGAGGTCCAGGTGGACGTGCCAGGGGTCGGGGTCGGAGGTCAAAGCCGGCGGCGGGCTGCTGTTCGGTTCCCATGACGACGTCAAAGCCTGAGTGAAGGGGACGACGCTGACGGCCTCCGACAGTTCCTCTGAGACTGAAAGAGACGCAGAGAAGCTGCAGCGTGATCACGTTTAGGATGAGAGAACAACAACAACAACAACAACAACAACAATAATAATAATAATAATATTACAGCTCTGCAATAAATCCAGCAGTGGTGGAAGAAGTATTCGGGTCCTTTATTTAAGTAGAAGTACAGAAGTTTCAGCAGAATGTACTTAAAGTATTGAAGGTAGAAGAAGTCAATATGCAGACTGGCTTCTTTTAGAGTTATAATATATTATATATGTTTATTTTTATCACTAATAAACACATGGAGAACATTTGAATGTAGATTTAACAGCTGTTATCGTCACATGTTCCTGACTGCAGATAAAAACACGTCACAGCTGATGTCTCACCTGTCCGGAACAGAAGCACCTGCGTGTGTCTCTTCTGTCGCTCTCTGCTGCTCCGGTACTGAGCTCTCAGCAGAGAGATGTCCATGTTCGTCCTGTCCTCCTCTTCCTCTTCCTCCTCCTCCTCCTCTTCCTCCTCTCTCACCAGCAGCTGCTTCTTCCTGTTTGTCCCTGCAGGGCAGACACATGACACACGGTTGACCTTTGACCTGCACACACACCTGCTCAGTGTCAAATGTTTTATAGCTGCTCATAATAAACTGCGGTCAGGTGTCTTTGTGTTAATATTTATTCATAAGGACAATAAGAATGTTTTTATTTCATCTGTTCATACTGACAACAGGATAAATACATTTACTCAAGCAGTGTCCTCTCCCATTAATCATCTCATGATGGTCACATATATGTTATATTATTAAGTTGGACAAACACTTCCTGTTTACAGTCACATCGTTGTTGATGGTTTATTTAGTCGCTCATTAGTGGGACTTGCTGTCATTTCTCCCCGTTCTGAATTCAGATAGTTGCGTGTCTGTGTTGATTGGAGGGTTTATGCAGATCACCTGTGTGCAGAGTGTGGGGGGGGGGGGGGGGGGGGGACTGAGAGCAGCTGGGTGCGTTCCCCTCTCGGCCAATCGGGGAGTGACGACGCCCTTTTTCTGGGGTTTAAGAGAGGAGAGAAAGTGCACGCGCTGGCTGCAGACCTGGTTTGAAAAGCTTGTCAGACAGGAACTCTGGTCTGTTCAGACCCTTTAGTGTCTTCTCTCTGATGTGAATAACACAACATAACTCGACTGTCCTGCATCGGTTTCTTAGCGCCATCGTGCAAGAAGTTGTGCTTTCCCAACGACAGCCTGAACACCTGCAGGCTTTATTCTTTCTCACATTAAAGAGACATTATTTCATTAAGGGGACGTTTCCCGTTGTGCAACATCTTGTGAGGTTCTCCAAGTGATTATTATTATTATTATTATTATTATTATTATTATTTAATTTCTTTATGTGGCTGGCAGCTGGTTGTCCGACTTCTTACAGAACATCTGTGTTCAAGGGGAATCAGTACCGCCATGTACTCAGCGTCTAGTTAATACTTTTTCATGTTCAGTGATAAAGTAGAAGAGATCGACAAGACACGTATGAAATATAGACGTAATATGAACAAACTAAATACGGTTATAAGTTTCAGTTTACAGCTGTGGTGAAAAAAAGTCCTTTAATGAAATAAAAGCATCAACAGCACAAAGTAAAAATACCACATTAAAGGTTCAAAGTTCCATCTAACAATCTGCAGTATCAGTATGAGGTTTTTCTGCAGTTTTTTTGCTCAATAAGGGAATAAAACATCTTCATTTTCTGCTGTTATTTATCAGACAGTATTCCTGCTGATATACATGTGTATGTTTGTGTATTTTTACCCTCCAGTCGCTCCGCACTGGGAACCACTAAGCAGCAGCAGGAGCAGGACATCCTGTTGGCATCAGCAGCGATACACCTGCTGCAGGTGTTTTTATTGCCCGTCAGTGAACGCAGCGTCGTCCTCCTGCAGCAGACCGACCTGTGATGCGTTTAAAATCCCCTCAGAAAGATCCGACAATCCAAAACCTGGAGTTCAAATCCATCCGAAAGGTTCCAGATTTGATTAAAACTGCAGAAAAGAAGAATTAAAATGCTGATAGTGAGCAGTTACCTGTGAGGCAGGAAGCTGGACTGACACACACACACACACACACACACACACACACACACACACACACACACACACACGGCGCTGCATTATTCTCTGACTTTCATTCATGTGTAAACAGTGAAGGACACTGTGTTGAACTTTCCGTCGCTACAATCATATCATTGTTTGACATCTGATTATTACTCAGGAAGAAATAAAGTTAAACAGGTTAATAAAACAGACTGAGCTGATTCAGCTGTGAGACACGTTCATTATATACACACCAGTATATACCAGTATATACCAGTTTATACCACTATATACCAGTTTATACCAGTATATACCAGTATATACCACTATATACCAGTTTATACCAATATATACCGGTATATACCAGTATATACCAGTTTATACCAGTTTATATTAGTTTATACTAGTATATACCGGTGTACACTAGTATAAACTAGTATAAACTGGTATAAACTGGTATATAGTGTATATACCACTATATACCAGTTTATACCAGTATATACCAGTATATACGAGTTTATACCAGTTTATACCAGTATATACCAGTTTATACCAGTTTATACCAGTACATGCTAGTTTTTGCCAGTGTATATATATAATATCTCATTATGATAAGATAACTAGTTGTAATTGTAAAAAAAAAAACATAACATTTTTTTAAAAAGTGTCAGAAATGGACTTCCATACATAGATGTTTCTAGTTGTTCTTTTTAAATGATCTTTATTTGTTTGGCTTCTTTTTCAAAATCTTATTTTAATCTGTTTTTTGATGTGTGTTAATGTTTATATACTGTTTATATATGTGTGTAAATGTTTTATATACTGTGTATATGTGTGTAAATATATTTGATCTGTTATTAGCTGCTCTTTGTGCAGCACTTTATCACATATTTCTATTCTATTCTATGATTTCTGTATAAATAAAGTTTATTATTATTATTTAATTTCACAGTTTTATTTGTTTTTGTCGCATTTCTGCAGCTTTAAAATAAATGTTGCAAACTGATGTTAAAATAAATAAATAAATAATAATAAACACGTTTAGAATAGAGCCTTACAAGTGAAGCTATTGTTATTATTATTATTATTGATAATATATATTATCTTTATTTAAAATCAGCTGACCAACACACATGGATGAGTTTCGTGCTGTGTGACACAGACAGGTGGATAAATGATTGTTTAGCTGTTTGTTAATCATTAATTGATCCAAACATGATGAGCGCGTGTGTGTCTCTTTAAATGTTTAACCCCTGCTGCTCCGTGGCTCAGTCTGTGTGTGTG
>NC_089537.1:1194109-1199109 GCF_963924715.1 Thunnus thynnus | reverse complement strand
GTTGCTGTGTGTTGCTGTGTGTTGCTGTGTGTTGCTGTGTGTTGATGTGTTGCTGTGTGTTGGTGTGTGTTGATGTGTGTTGGTGTGTGTTGCTGTGTGTTGACGTGTGTCGTGTATTGTGTGTTGGTGTGTGTTGCTGTGTGTTGGTGTGTGTTGGTGTGTGTTGCTGTGTGTTGTTGTGTGTTGACGTGTGTCGTGTGTTGACGTATGTTGCTGTGTGTTGGTGTGTGTTGACGTGTGTTGGTGTGTGTTGGTGTGTGTTGACGTGTGTTGGTGTGTGTTGGTGTGTGTTGACGTGTGTTGGTGTGTGTTGGTGTGTGTTGGTGTGTGTTGCTGTGTGTTGACGTGTGTTGCTGTGGGTTGACATGTGTTGCTGTGTGTTGACGTGTGTTGACGTGTGTTGCTGTGTGTTGACGTGTGTCGTGTGTTTGCAGCACAGTTTCTCGGTGTCGGACTCTCCGGTGTGGATGGACTCCAGCAGCAGTCAGCAGTGTCTGGACCTGCAGGCAGCAGCAGGAGGAGCTCTGAGACTGGCAGAGATCACCGGATCCAGAGCCTACGAGGTCTCACCTGTTTACCTGTTTACCTGTTTACCTGTCTGTCTCTCTGTCTGTGTGTCTGTCTGTCTGTCTGTGTGTCTGTCTGTCTGTGTGTCTGTCTGTCTGTGTGTCTGTCTGTCCAAGCATCATCTTCATCACAGACATTAAGAAGCTGATTAGTTTTGTGGGGCTTCACAGAGAGCTTCTGTCTTCTCTGAGTTTTATTGCAGTAAACAGAGTTCACATTGAGATGCAGATCTTCCAGCTGTATGAAGTTCAGTGATAGAACATGTTCATACAGTCACAGAACATCCCATCTTCCTCATCCCATCTTCCTCATCCCATCTTCCTCATCCCATCTTCCTCATCCTAACATGTGTCTATTAATTATTTGACCGTATCTCTGTGGAGTTTCTGTCTGCTGAGACTAACAGTTGAAGCTGAGTCGTATCTGTTTTTCCTCTCTGGAGACTTTCCGTCTCTGCTTCTGTCTAATGAGGAGAGTTGAAGGCTGAATCCTACAGTCTCACTTTTGATCACATTTGCAGAGGAAGCAGAGAACACAAAGTCTTACTTAGATGTGTTATTGGCCATAAAGGCTTTAACACATAAACATAATTCAATATCATCAGCCCAGATTAATTAATATAACCACAGAATCAGAGCTGAACAGTTTATTAATTAATCAGTCAACAGAAAATTCTCATTTCAACTTCTCAGATGTGAATATTTTATGATAGTAAACTGAATTTTTGGGGTTTCTGTCTCCTTCACTCCTCTCATCTCACTGCTGTCCACACAAAGATCAGAGTTTATTAAAATGTGAACACGTTCATCTGAGTCTCAGCAGTTAAACTTTCTGAAATGTTCTCCTATAAAAACATTTTTAACTTCTAAGATCGATTCTTATCAGAAAACGTGACTGAAACCTTAAAGATTACAACTTTATTAAAGTTAAAAAACATTCCTTAATTTCCAGAGAAGAATAATGGAGAATTATGGAGGTTCAGAGGTGCAAAGCATGTTAACAAAACTGAAAGCATGAAAACATTTTACCAAACGGAAAAGGTAGAGGTCCACAATCCTCTGCACAGTGGAAGATTCATCTTAGAGGCCGAGCCGCTGAGATCACAGACCAGTGACAGATGAAGTAGTTTGTCCCGATCGTTTGCGTCCTGCGTGTAACAGTATGTAGTTTGTAAGAGCAGCTAAGCACGTACTAAAAGTAAAATGAAGTCGGAACGCAGCAAGTAACGATTTTCAGAGTTCTTAGACAGTCCGGGTTTGGTCAGCGATGCCATGTGCGAGTAAACACCCACAGATGTGTTTCCAGATTTGTGGTTGTGTTTTCTTTATAATGTCGTTGTGTTTTGCACCTCAGAGCCTCCGTACCTGATAGACTCAATGAAGAATTTTCATTTAACGGACATTTAAAGGAAGAGTTTCTGTGTTTGTCTGCAGCGGTTCACAGGAAACCAGATCGCCAAGCTGCTGCAGAGCCGACCGGACGAGTACCAGGACACCGAGGTCAGCCTCCTGCACGACACCGCGACCTTTGACCCCAGAACAACACAAACAGACTCTGGTTTCATCTTGTGATTCTTATCAGTGCTCGCTGTGTGTTTCAGAGGATCTCACTGGTCAGCAGTTTTGCAGCGTCTCTCTTCCTCGGTGATTACGCCGCCATCGACTACAGCGACGGTACAGAATTCATTCATTCATTCATTCATTCAGTCATTCATTCATTCATTCATTCAGTCATTCAGTCATTCAGTGGCGTCTGACCTCAGGATTATCAGTCTCTATCTGACATTTTTGTCAAAAATAAGTTATTCACATGAAACTATTCTCTGACATGTTATTAATATTGTGTTTAGGTTTATCTTTTGTTTTCTGTTCATCATTTTTATTTGTTTCTAAACGTTTATTTCAGTAAAAGTTCAAATTAAAATCCAGTGAAATGACATCATCACCAAATTCAAAATGTACATTAAAAAAATCTACATTTTTAGATTAAAAGAATCCTGAACGTTTGAGTCTTCTCAAACTGAATAACTGATTGATTAACTGACTGATTGATCGATCAGGTTCGGGGATGAATCTGCTGGACATCAGGACCAGAACCTGGTCTGAGATCTGCCTGGAAGCCACCGCTCCTCATCTGGACCGACTGCTGGGAGCTCCACAACCCTCCACATCCGTACTGGTACTGCTGCTGGTGGAGTTCAGAGTCACAGCTCATAAACTTGAGACAGAAACGTGGCGGTGAGGTGAGCGTTAACCTCGGCGCTCCTCTCTGTCTCTGCAGGGTCCAGTCTCCTCATATTTCATGCGTCGGTTCGGTTTCTCTGAGAGCTGCAGCGTGGTTGCTTTCACGGGAGACAACCCAGGTAAACACCACATAACACCACAAAACACCACCAAACACCACCAAACACAACAAAACACCACCAAACACCACCAAACACCACCAAACACCACCAAACACCAAGAAACACCAAGAAACAACAAGAAACACCACCAAACACCAAGAAACACCAAGAAACACCACCAAACACCACCAAACACCACCAAACACCAAGAAACACCAAGAAACAACAAGAAACACCACCAAACACCAAGAAACACCAAGAAACACCACCAAACACCACCAAACACCACCAAACACCAAGAAACACCAAGAAACAACAAGAAACACCACCAAACACCACCAAACACCACCAAACACCAAGAAACACCAAGAAACACCAAGAAACACCAAGAAACACCACCAAACACCACCAAACACCACAAAACACCACCAAACACCACCAAACACCACCAAACACCAAGAAACACCACCAAACACCAAGAAACACCAAGAAACACCACCAAACACCACCAAACACCACCAAACACCACCAAACACCACCAAACACCAAGAAACACCACCAAACACCAAGAAACACCACCAAACACCACCAAACACCACCAAACACCACCAAACACCACCAAACACCACCAAACACCAAGAAACACCACCAAACACCAAGAAACACCAAGAAACACCACCAAACACCACCAAACACCACCAAACACCACCAAACACCACAAAACACCACCAAACACCAAGAAACACCACCAAACACCAAGAAACACCAAGAAACACCACCAAACACCACCAAACACCAAGAAACACCACCAAACACAACAAAACACCAAGAAACACCACCAAACACCACAAAACACCACAAAACACCACCAAACACCAAGAAACACCAAGAAACACCACAAAACACCACCAAACACCAAGAAACACCAAGAAACACCACAAAACACCACCAAACACCACAAAACACCAAGAAACACCACCAAACACCACAAAACACCACAAAACACCACCAAACACCAAGAAACACCACCAAACACCACAAAACACCACAAAACACCAAGAAACACCAAGAAACACCACCAAACACCAAGAAACAGTTGATAGTGTATAAATGTGTATATTGTGTTTAAGTAGTTTAATGGTTGATAGTGTATAAATGTGTATATAGTGTAAATACAGTCAGATGTGTAGCTCTCTATAGAACGTACTACAGTGTATCTACAGGAACGAGTCATAGAAATGCAGCAGGAAGCTTTCGTCTTGTTTTTTGGTTGAATATAGATGTATTTCAGTATGAATACATGTTAAACTGAGGAGTTTGGAGGTGAGGATGTAAACATGTCAAATGTTTTATTGTTTGTTTGTGTTTGAGTGAGAAAAGTATTGAGGACATTTGAAGGCTGTAGTCACTGAATGCTTTCTGTGTGAAAAAGATGCAAATGTGTCACAGTTTGATCCAGAATTGTTGCTGTTGAGGTAGCAACAAGCAGAGATGCTCTTTGAGAGAATAATAATCTTAGTAAAAAAAAAGATCATAACTATACAACATATAATATCATACCATTTAAAACATGTGACAAACAGACTGCAACGTCATGCGACGCATTACTGTCTGGAATACAGAAATCAGCCCGCAGAATGTAAACAAATTCCCAGAAAAACACAGAGAACGGGAGATCAGTGTCTCGCTGTTTATTTGACGTCATGATTCACAGCTGCAAGACTGCTGTTGTTCTTCTTCTACTTCCTGTTGTTGGCGTTACATTTACTCAGAAAATAAGCTTAAAAAGCAGCTGTGATGAATTACAAACATTCATATTTACATTGTACCATAACTTTTCATCAGTATCACTGAACACTAGATGGTGCTGCAACAGCATGTTACCTGCTGTGTGTGTGTGTGTGTGTGTGTGTGTGTGTGTGTGTGTGTGTGTGTGTGTGTGTGTGGACATAGCTGGTAAATTAATGTGGAGGAAATGAGGAGATACTAGAGGAAGAAAGATCCTTGAATCATATAAAAGTCTTTATGCATTCAAGGTTTTGTTTATATTCTTTTAATATTTTATATTTTATAATTTGCCTCCATTTGA